>NW_024884364.1:52632021-52707256 GCF_019232065.1 Centrocercus urophasianus | reverse complement strand
AACCATAGCTTTCTCTTCCAGTTGCATTAAGGATATGAGAATATTTAGCTGTTGATCAATTTAATATATGCTGCAGTCCATAAACAGCTCACTCCACCATATTGTACGTGTAGCTGAAAGGATAATTTGACATGATTTTTGGAGTTTGGAGTTTAGAATAGAATGTAGTGTAATTCTAGCATTAATGTAAGACATTTTGTGGAGAAACTGGAAACAAAGATATTAGGGAAATCTCAGAAATAACTACATTATCAGTTAGCATGCATTACCTACTTTTAAAAGCAGCATTACATGAGTACACAGCAGAAGAGATGAAAAATAAGAGATTTTTTTTTGCCTTTTTTTTTTTTTTCTCCTAACTTGCCACTTTTTTCCTGACTTCTCAATTTGATACCAGTCAGAAGTATGAAGAAATGTTTTTTGTTTTTTTTTTTTCCCATTTCATAATCTCCAGTTCAGCAGGCTGGAACTAGATGATCTTTAAGGTCCCTTCCAAACCAAGCCATTCTACGAATCTATGATCCTATGATTCTACAATTCTGTGATTTCTAACAAAAGCTCCTCCACTTGTTGGGTTCCTTTGTAACTACTTGTGCTGTCATGCTAATATACAGAGATGCAACAAGAATAGCACTCTGAAACCACATCTGCTACCATGACTGAAAGTCATCGAATGCAAGTGACACAAAGTTGAAATCTTATCAGTTGAACTAAGCTGCAAGTGTTCCAGTTAAGATTTTTGTCTCTCTCACAAATCTTCACTGCGCTTAGCTAACTTAAATGTATAAATAAGGTAAACATTTGATTATACTCCTGTCTAACATGCCCTTTCTGCACTGAGAAGTATAAAGGAACCTAATTTTAATCAAGAAGTGTGCTGGTATATAATTTAATGAAAACTTGGGGGTGGGGAAGGGTGCCTAGTGTGTATTCTCATCTACAGGCAACACATTGCAACAACTTGTTGGCTTTCATTGAACTTGAGCTCCCCTCACCACTAGTGAAATGCCCTGAGATAAATGGATCATTGCAGTATAAGGCATTAAAAGACTTTAGAAATACTAAGTAAGGAAAAAAAATGTTTTGGAGGGTGCTACTTATTGACCTATGTACTAAAAAAATAGTATATTCACAGCAATTTTTACGATCCTGGCATTTAGGTGACTTGATAGAGTTAATTTCAGATATTCCATGAAAGGAAAGCAATCCTACAGTACAAGAACTCCAAGTCCTAATGAAAAACTTTGTCAGATAAAATTTGAAGCTTGAGCTTCACTAGGACCAAAGCACTGTAGAAAAAGAAACGGGGTCCACAGATCAGCCAGTCTTAAAGTGTATTTCCGTGTGAGATGAGACTTCAAAGTATAGCTTGAAAATGCAATGACAAGGACAAATATAGAGAACAGAGAGGAACTTGACAGAAAATTCAGGTGTGGCAAAAGAAAATGCAATTTCTTACTTACTGTCTTACTCTAACACTTGAAAATGGCATAAATAATCTTCACCTGAAGAGATGAAAATGAAGGGGAAAATAAACTGCTGCACTGCTGAAACCTACTGATACAATAAAATGAAGGTAATAATCTGGCCGAGAAATAAATACGCAGAAGAAAAGCACAAGCACACCATAAAGGAGTCCCATAACAGACATGCAAGTCTCTGACTTTCTGAAGAGAACAGGCATTTACAGGAAAAAGGGAAAGCAAACTGGAGAAAAAATTCCTGCAGATGGGAGCTCTTTCAGTAGCACAGGTTAAAACATCACCCAATAAAAAAGAAATAAATTACATCTGGAAATTATACCACGGACTGATGATCATGTACTTTATAGATATTTATTTCAGTTTGGGTGAAGACTGTGTGTTGAAGAGTAAGATACTGAAATTCATGGGATATCTAAAAACAAACTGAAGTGTTTTGAAAACTAGCATGATTATGATCCAGTAAGTCAATAACAGCAACAGAGCAGTAGGAGATAGCTCTTTGGAAGCAAAATGTGAGTTATCAGTACCACCACAGACCTCCAAGTGACATTCTTTAAAATATTACTGAATGCTTGGAGTGCCAATGTATGACTGAAAATTGACGTATAATAAGTGATACAAATATACTAAGAGTAAAGGAAAAGTTTGGCACAGTTGGAGCCTATACAGGAAAAACAGTTCAACCTAAACCAAAACAATCAAAGTTTCTGCTGCTAAAAGTTAAGGTTACAGTTTTTAAACTGAAGACTAAAGAAAGCCATTTGGCACAGAAAAGCGTGTGGTTCAGGATGACACACACATTGGGGTTGGGAATGTTATTAAATCCTCTATATTTTTAAAGGACAGGAAAAGATATTAATAAAATCCAGGAAGGAACTGGACAAACAGCTTCTGCAGTGTTTGAAGTAGATCACGTATAACAGTCATAACAAACCCAAGATTTTTACCATGGAATCAAAGATGACTAAGGTTGTAAAAGATCTCCAAGTTCATCTAGTCCAATCGTCCACCTATCACCAATGTTTCTTCACTAAACCATGTCTCTTAGTACAACATCTAAAAGTTTCTTGAATGCCTCCAGGGATGATGAATCAACCACCTCCATGAGCAGCACATTCCAGAGCTGCACCACTCTTTCAGAGAAGAAGTTTTTCCTAATATTCAACCTGAATCTCCCTTGGCTCAACTTGAGGCCATTCCCTTTTGTCCTGTCACTCTTTGCTGGGAGAACAGACTGACCCCACCTCACCAAAGCCTCCTTTCAGGGTTATTGTAGAGAGTGATGAAGTTTCCCCTGAGCCTTTTCTCCAGACTGAACAATCTCAGTTCGCTCAGCTACTTCCCATAAGATTTGTGCTCTAGACCCCTCACAGCTTCCCTGCCCTTCTCTGAACATGCTTCAGGTCCTCAATGTCTTTCTTGTAGTGAGGGGCCCAAAACTGCACAAAGCACTTGAGGTGCAGCCTCACCATGGCTGGGTACAGAGAGATGATCACTTCCCTGCTCCTTCTGGCTGCACTGTTTCTGATACAAGCCAGGATGCCATTGTCCTTCCTGGTCACCTGGACACGCTCCTGGCTCAAGTTCAGCTGAGAGTCAGCCAGCTCCCAGGTCCTTTTCATCCACACCGTCTTCCAGTCACTCTGCCCTAAGCCTGTAGCATTGCCTGGTGCTGTTGTGGCCAAAGTGCAGGACCCGGCACTTGGTCTTGTTGGACCTCACCCCATTGGCCTCAGTGTAGCGATCCAGCCTTTCCTGATCCCTGTGTAGGGCCTTCCTATCCCCAGGAGGTATTTCTACAGATATGCAAAGAGTGTAAAATTAATGGAAGTGATCGCCCTGTTTTATGGCTGAGAATCTGACATTTGGCTATCAGATGAGTCTGATGGAAAGACGTAACCTCTAAAAACTGTATGGCCAGGACAAACACTGACACAGCGCTGCCAGTATACGCTGGTCTGCTAAAGGATTAGTATGATTGTATTGCAGGAAACTCTGTGTCACATCCAACAAACAGTTCAGCTGCATCAACATGTGATGCAGACTTTTGAAGAGTTAAATACCAAAATAAGTAGAATATAATGTCAATAGCACATCTGGTGACGTAGGCTTTTACCATTGTCCTGGTCCTGCTCAGCAGCAGAAGCCCTGACCTGAGATCAGGCTCCTCCCCTGAGTTTCAGGGCCAACCTCTGCTGTTGAGGTCACCTTGCCAGTGCCAGCCTGTGCCATGCTGATATGCTTTCTCCATTGTGTGATGGCATGCAGCCTAATCAGAACATTCCAGGCCTGAGCCAGCCACTGCACAACACCAGGGAAACAGTGGGGAGGAGGGACCTAACAACCCAAACCTGCACCAGGCAGCACTGCTGTCAGCTACTGATGCAGAGTTCCAGTGACCAAAAGCTCTCACTGGAGCTGTCTAATTTATCAGTATTATTATAGCACTAAAGTACAGGTTGCTGTCCCCAAAGAAATGCAGAATGCATGGAAATAACTGATGAGAAATGAGACCTGTTAGAAGAAAAGTTCAAGCTTGAAACCTGAACTCTCGTGAGGGCTTCCCTATCGAAAGGTTTTGGTTCCCTTTTTCTGTTGTGCCTCTGCTGTAGAGGCATAAGTCTCAAAGGAGAATTGCTCCTGGGAGATCCCTTGCTGGTGGTTTGACAGAGGCTGAAACCTTCCCACAATCCTCTCAGCGGTCTTCTCTTCTGCAACCTTGAGGATGCACTCTGCTTTGTGGAAGCAAAGACAGAACTGTGCTCTCACAGCCTGCTCTCCTGCCCATTGCAGTTGCATTCAAGAAGACCAGCACCAACAACTTTTCTGCTTCTCTTGAAAAACGTGGATGTTGTTTAATTTTTCTTACAACTTTGTTCCCATCTCTGTTTTGGGATCCATGGTCAGAGAAGCAGGACCATCACCATATTTTCCCACAGGGCGGCCCAGCCCCACTGACATTACGAACAGAACAGGGTCTGTCCACATGGCAGGGAGACCTGGTGGGGTGTATGAGGTGGAGTCACTGATGCCTGTGGTAGTCACTAAGCATCGCCACCCACAGGGCTTTTACTGCCAGTAGGCAGCCAAATGATGGAAAAAGCCACTGTTCTGGAAGTCATTCATGGACTAAAGGAAACAGATCCAGGTCCCTTTTATTTTAAATATCTCAGGAAGATTCTCATCTCAAAAATATAAAGGCAATATAGATTTCAGGAGAGATGTTTTAGTGTCCTTATTTTTTTCCTGTGTATGTTTCAGTCTCTTGCTCTGACTCACAGTCATAAATATACACATAGAGAGGAAGAAATGTAAAGCAGAGTTTTAAGCTTTAAAATAAATTGATTTCCTTCTTTAGTAAAGTTTCTGAATGATATACTCCTAAAAGAGTCTACAAAGGCAAAGTAAATTCTTGTAGCCCCTTCTAGAACCAGAGGTGAGGTGAGAAGAGCCGTAGTGCTTGAACCTCTCAGAGAGCAACAGTAAGAGCGCAGAGATAAAATTTTTTTCATCACATGATGTGGGGAAAATGTTTTACAAGTTAGGACGTGCTGCTCAGTGCGGGTTCCTCTTTCAGTTCTCTGAATCTCTTTAAAAAAAAAATTCAAAAAGTCACAAACACAAAAACTGAATTTAAAAAGCGGTTTCCTCACTTCAAAACTACTCACCACTCCCACACCATCTCTTTAGATGTTACCTCTAAGGCATTCTATAAGGTACACATTAAAGTCATTTGCATACAGACTGATAGGCTTTAGAGCACTCTGTTATATAGTGCTATAAACTACACTATGCAAAAAGCATGGTTTGTAATCTAGTTTTATTTGTCTGATGATTTAACGTAGAAGAAAACCATATTTTTTTCCAAGACTAAGAGAAAGAGAAGACACCTAGAAATTGCTCAGATAAAACCCATCCTTTCTTGTTAAAGGTTTTTCAATCACAACAGGAAATATTTTGAAATGGTCACACTAATCACAAGACTGACTACTTTTTAGGCTGAACATGTGTTCATACTCGACTCCTATTTTTAGGTCATATCATGTGCCAACTCCATGCCACTGCTGTTTGTATTCTAGCTGTAAATGAAATGATAACTTTTACAGGTTTTTTTTTCCTTTTTCCTCCTTTCTTTCCTTTCTTTCCTTTCTTTCTTTATTTCTTTCCTCTTTTCTTTCTTTGTCTTCAGAGAGGTAACATTTGGATCTACAGCACCCATGAGCCAGTAAGATTTTCTCAGTCACTTTATATAAAACATATAAACTGGGACGTCTCCGTTTAAGCACAGTGCAAAATACTACACTTTTTCATTCTCAACTATTTACATTATAAGTCAGTTGCACCATGCAAACTGGAACAAATTCAGCTTCAGGAATAAAGATATGTTGTAGAAAAATGATTATAGCATGGTGGCTAATCTGTGCAAAAATGTTTGGTTCCAACCAGATTAGTTAAACATCTTTAGTTTGTAGAGAGTACTCCCAGCATCAACAGGATTAAAAGGTACATGGCATCACCACCTTTCTACTAGCTGCAGGATTTACTAGGATTTACTCTGGTAAGTCCTCAGCAAATGCTTAGACTATTTATAGCATATTGGGTTCTCAGAATGATACAGCTTTCAAAGTAATCTTCCCCCTCCACAGCTGTGGATCACTTCAGACCTTCCTTCTAAGCTAAGGAAGATCTCAGTCTTGAATTTAAGCACTTGCAGTGAAAACAACAGAGGATTTCAGCTTCTAAAGCCTCTTTTTTTTTCAGTGTTAGAATTAAGAGTACATTTTGATAATTCAGCTTGTGAGGAAATCTTTTCTCTTGTACTGTGAGGTTGGAGCAGGTTGGAACAAATGCCAACAAGTTGTTTAGGCCTATGAATTTGCAGAGGCCTGACTATTGTGCTATGACTATCAGCCACAAATGCCCATCTCTACCCTCTGAGATTGTGCTTCCTCTGCAGCTGTACCTCGTTGGCTTGTGCATCTAGTTTACCTCTTGATGATCATGATATTGCAAACCAGTCCCATACTGGATGGATTGCTGGCACTGTCTATTGAAAGCTTCAGCAGCATTCAATTAAATGTACTTGCCTTTCCTTCTTTTGAAGAAGCCCAAATGCCTTTTCTCTAGATCAAAGTTCACGACAAGTATTCCATACTGTAATCCCACTCAGTCAGCTAATGAATCCCCCAAGATCTTAGTAGGTCCTCAGAAGTTGACTTTTCCGTTGTGAAACTCCTTGAGAATCATAGAATCACAGAATGGATAAGATTGTAACAGACTTCTGGGTCCATCTGGTTCAACTTCACTGATAAAGGGAGCAGGACCATGTCTAGGTGGTCACTGACTATCTCCAAGGAAGAGATAGTCTATCTCCCACAACCACTCTGGGCAACTTGTTCTATTGCTCTGTAGCATACATCCTGTCCATATATCCCATCCTAGCATGGTGACCAGAAAGTGAGAAAGGCTTTCAACAGAGAAATAAGTTGCCTGGCTCAATTCTGCATTTTTGTTGCATTCTTTCAGACAGAAGAGACAGAAGACACTATACCCTCTTTGATAAATGAGAAAGGAGAACTGGCTTTAAAAAGACATGGTAAAGGCTGAGGTACTCAGTGAGTTCTTTCCCTGTGTCTGCAGTGGCAGTCTGATTTCCACAGCTCTCACATCCCTGAACATGTAGGTGGAGATCAGAAAAATCCCTCCCACTGTAAGAGCAGAGCAAGTCAGAGACCACCTCATGAGGCTGAATAGTGTAGAAGTCTACAAGGATGGACAACATGGACTCCAGGGTCCTGAAGGAACTGGCTGATGTGGTTGCCACTCTCCACCATATTTGAAAATTCATGCTATCAGGTGAAGTCTCCAGTGACTGGAAAAAGGGAAACATCATTCCCCTTTTTAAGAAAAGTGAGAAAGGAGAACCCTAGGAACTGCAGACCAGTAAGTCTAACCTCTGTGCCTGGGAAGTTCACCTAATACAAACTGCTGGAAGCTATTTTAAGGCACATATGAGGCAAGGTGAGCTGAGACAGCCAGCATGTTTTACCATGGGCAGATTGTGCCTGACCAATTCAGGGGCCTTCAGCAATGGAGTGGTGGCATCAATGGACCAAGAAAGGGCAAGTGATATTATCTACAATTTAGGCTCATGAAGAGACATTGCATGCAGGTGTAAAGAAGAGTTTAGCTTAACTGAAGGGCTTAATCTTCGTCCAGTTTAATACAATGTCACACTCTCATATTAGCAGCCAACTTGTGTTAGCTGCAGTTGTGAAAAATCTGCAAACTTTTTTACTGATATGTATTTCTAATGACCACAATACCACTGATCATTGCACTGATTATTTAAATACTGAATAACTGAAATCATCAGTTGTGCTGTGACCTGAAATTGAGGGGAGGGGAAGGTATCTCTTATGAACATATCTTTTCCTTTGTTGTCAAGGAGCGCTCTTATAGCTCAGGCAGGTTATTGCTCTAATGGATGGATAAACTACTGAAGAATGTGGGAGCCCAAATCTTGTCAGAAGGTTCCCCTGGTTGCTTTGTAGTGTAACGATCAAACTAGGGAAAAGCTGGAAATCAACAAGCCGAAGAGAGGCAAACAGCTCAAGTGCCAAGAAACTTAACAATTCAGCTGGATGCAAAATGGACAAGTTTAAGCCTGCCTGTTTCCATTAGATTTGTACTGGAACCAGTGCTCTCCTAGCAATATTCCAAAAGCAAAGTAAACCACCAGAAACCTTTAGACTGTTCTTCTCACTATTCAGTGAATGACAACTAGACCCTATGTTAAGTGCACTGTTCAACCTCTTGTTCTGAATGCCAAATAAATAATTTATTAGTGGGTATTTCTGCAGCCTGCAATGTTGATGAAAAGTGCTTCAAAAAGAACTGCAAAGTTTTTATCTTCAGCCTTTCTCTATTATGAAAATTATTTGACTCTGTATTGCAGACAGGGAAGTAAGCAATAGAGAACCTGAGTTGCCTAAGTCTTCAATTCTCTGAGCATTTGACATTACTCTTCTGTAGACTATATTCGAATCTGTAAGTGCTCAATACTTCTTCAAGTCAGACCCAGGTGTCTTTGAGTACATATTAGAAAATGAGGAACTCTGAATTGGTGGCTTTTTCTGAAAACTTAACCCCTTGAAAGCAGATATGAAAAAAGACTTCATGCTCTATGAGATGAGAATCACAAACATTAAGGTATCAATGAAAATTTGATAAGAGAAAAAAAACTTTTTCATAGTAAGGGTAACAGAACATTGGAACAGGCTGCCCATAGAGCTTGTGGGGTCTTCTTCCCTGGAGACATTCTCTGGAGACATGTGTTCCTGTGTGACCTTATGTGGTCACACAGGAACACATGTCTTAGCAGGTGCTCCTGCTAAGGGCGATTGGACTAGATGATCTTTTGAGGTCCCTTCCAATCCCTGACATGTGATTCTTTGTTTCTGTGATTTACTTGTCTCAGAATGGGATGCAAAATAATAAGATGATGAGGAATAGCATGAACTCAGCCCTCAGACTGATTTAGTTCACAGCAAACAGACTACATGAAAACTTGGAACAAAATCTTGGTGAGTTTCCCAGAATACCCTCTCTTCTTTAGGAAGATTACTTGAACACTTAAGCCTTCAACCTATTTGTAAATACTTTTTTTAAAGATTATCTGTTTCCTTTTATTTCTGGAAAATGATTATTATTTGTTATAGTCTTTTAAGATGACTGACTGAAAAAAAACCACTTCCTTCACTTTCTAAATGACACACTAGCGGTTATGGTCAGGAAACAGAGCCCCAGGTTGCCTACCATGTCTCACCATGGAAATTGTTATCTGAGCAAGAGATTGCTTTGACCATGAAATGGCTGTGTACAGCCTGTATTTCATGTAAAAGATGTGCAATAAAAAATATATTGACGTGACTGCACAGGGAAAGATGAAAGCACCGTGCAGGAGGGCATGGGATTCTCTAGTCTAAAACACTGGGGAAGTTATCCATAAAAGATTGTTCATAGTCTGATTGCTACTCTTTAGACTGGGATTATCCAATGACTACTGAATGTGAAACAGTATTTCAGAAAACCAAATTAGAGATCAGCTATTTTGTCTTCTAGCTGAACCATATTTCAGGCATCTGCTCCTCTTTTGTCCAATGACCACTGTTTCCTCATTTATCAAGGTTGCAATTTCAACTGGTCAAGTGCAAATCAGCCCTGAGTGTGGTAGTTTGTATACTTTTAAGGAAGGAAATGGTCAAGGTTTTTAATACTTTCCGAAGGGAGCATTGAATGTGTCGCATCTTTATCCCAGGAAAATGCCCTAGAAAAAGAATTACATGTACTTAAAAAGAAAGCATTTGTATTTATAAGAAAAAACAATTTTAATTACATCAACCATGCTCCTTCCTGGCACATGGCCAGCTCTCTCAGTCCTGTCAAAACCTGTTGCCCTGTAATTGCAAATGGATATCTGCTCTGTACTTGCCCTTAAGTATCCTAAGTACTGCTATGTTATGATATAAGAAGTGACTATTAGGGACTGTAGTCAATGACTGAGTGAGAATTGTCTCCACTTGGGCTGAAGCTATAAAGTTTCATCTCAGCTTAATTTCAGGTATTCTTATGCATCCACTTACTCTCAGCATCACCCAAGACTTTCAGGCAGAATCAGTGACAGAATCTGATTTCCCAGAACATCACTCAAGCATCAAATCACAAGGTTACTCCCATTTCTTCCTGCAGTCCTACCTCCAGTCAGCATGTGTCCTTCAGCAGCAATCATGTAAGGGCTTTTACATGCTTTAGTTTCCCTCTAAATGAGTGACTGATTGATTTTTTGTGTGATGAAGCATTCTTCTGTTTTATCTATACTTATATGATTGAGGACTGTACCATCTTCCATATACACGAAGAAGTTGCTACTACACTGAATCTAAGTCAATATTAGTAAATCAAACTCTGTCAAAACTTGGGCTCAGGCCATGAAATTCACTTCCTTGTGTGGTTACATACTGATTAAAGAGCTGAGCCACCACCAACCTCTTGAACTCTAACAAAAGCGAGTGCCGGATTCTGCACCTGGGACTGGGTAACCCTGCTCAGGGGACTGTGGCTGATGGCAAGCTGACATCAGCAGTCCAGCACTGACATCCAGAGAGGAGTGGGGATGTCCCACTCCCACTGTGCTGAGCACTGAATGCTGGTTTGGGGACCACATATGAGAATACAGACATAAAACTATTGGAGAGTGTCAAAAGGAGATTTATCAAGATGGTGTAGGATCCGGACAGCAGGATATATGAGGATATATGATGATATATGAGGATATACTTGTTTTTTAGGTGATCGTGTGCACATCGAGTTGGACTCAGTGATTCCTCTGGGCATCTTCCACCTTGTGATATTCTACGCTTCTATGATTATAATTTTGTTACAGTTTTGATTCACACAAATTAATACTCTCTTAACTTTAGGAGTTATCATAGACTAAAGATCATTCCAGAAAAAGGTGCTTGGATGTAGCCATCCTGTTTCAGAGGCTGGGAACAGTTGTTACAGATGTCTCAGATTGGCTGAGGAACAAAGTTTGACAGATTCCAACAAATGGTAGTTTTACAGAAGATGTCTAGTGAAAAATCTCATTTCTGTTTAGACCACTAGAGGGTGCAGGCAAACCTACTTTGCCTTGGAAGTTCCCTTTGAGGTTTCTGTGACCCTTTCCCTTCCCTTCCCTTCCCTTCCCTTCCCTTCCCTTCCCTTCCCTTCCCTTCCCTTCCCTTCCCTTCCCTCTCCCCTCCTCTTCTCTTTTCCTCTTCTTTTTGAGTATTTCAAGAAATGAGCTGAGAGGATCACATCTTTCTGTCCTCTACAACCTACTTACATGTAGCATGTAACCCAGAGTGAGTATTTCCTTCTCCCCATTAGCTGCTATCCAGATACATCCATCCTCATCTCCCTCAATTCTGGATTGCTAGCTTTCCTCCTGTATTTTTTTTTCTTTCTCTCAGCATTTCTATTCCTGCTTATCCATGATCTCCTATCCTACCTCTTGCCCCGTACTCCAGGAGGATTTCCCTTTGCTCCCCCCACTGCCAACTGTCACAAGGAGAAATAATAAAAGCACAAAAGATTCCTATTCCCAACCTGCAGAATCACTACAGCACAGAAATGGAGTCCACTTAGTGTACCCAGGATTCTGGGATAACAGGATTTCATTTGGCACAGTTCAAAGAATCTCGACAACTAACCATATCTTTGAGAACATATGGTGAAAAAAAAACAACAACAAAACAATCTTTACAAGGTAATTCCTTTCTTTGTGCTTACTCACCTGCTGCTCACGGCAGAAACTTGTGTTCCTGAATATTCCCTTATTGCCTCAGAAATTGCCTTATATAGCTAAACTCTGCATGTAACATCCTGTCAAAGAATATGCAGCACTTTTCATCTTAAGTGTTGATCAGACTTACAGGCAGCTCCCTAAGGAATTTGTCTCGCCATGGTCACTGCTGATGTTTCCGTGCTGTAGCAGATCAAATTTCCTCTCTGAGTAAGAGCTGTAGAAAGGACCAAAGGAAAAACTTCTAAAAATCAGTTGTTACTAAAAAATGTTTAAAGATGCCAATTAGTGGCAAGTGGCAAGCACTAATGACACTGCCTCTCATAAAACACAGTTCATTAGCTGTATAGCTATCTATGCTTGATTGCTAAAGATACATCATATGCACATCTGAAGAAGGGAAGATAAAAGGGCACATGCTTTTTGGCAAGTTTGTATTTTCTTATTGAGAGAGGTGTGATATGAATCAGGTGTACCTAGTTGCTTCATCATGACCATACTGGTACGTAACATCTCATGTTATTTCAAGACCTAAAAAGGAACTGCAAGAGCAAAGACCTGATGGTAAAGTTACTTCAATTCACTAGCTGTTGAGCATGAATTCTTCATGCAGTGGTGTAAAAATATGACAAAAACATTCTTATGAAAACGGCTCAGAGGTGTGTGCATTGGCTTGGAGAACTCTTGGTTCCTCATCAATCTCTAATTCTGAGAAAATCTCTCCTTTAAGTTCTCTGATGGCTAGTATTCATTTGAAAAGAGGAGCTTCTACATGAAGCGTATACAAGCTCTCTCACTCGTCCTCTGTGTTCTTCACCTTAGTTAGACACTCAACATACCTGTATTTCAGTGCAACACTGAGAAATAAGACTAGCAATGGAAAATTTCAGTCAGAACTGAAGGCCTCTTATGAAAAATGTGTAAAGAGGGAACAGATCAAATCGACATTACCAAATTCCAAGTGTTAAGCCGGTGGGATATTTCTCAATGATTAGCAAGTAAACGTAGACAAAAAATGGATTATATTACCCTGGGCAACCTGGTCTAGTATTAAATGTGGAGGTTGGTGGCCCTGCCTGCGGTAGAGGGGTTGGAGCTTCACGATCCTTGAGGTCCCTTCAACCCAAGCTATTCTATGATTCTAATCTATGATTCTATGATTCTATGACTACCTGTCCTAAAGTTATCTAACAATCATGACCCCAAAGGTTCACTTAAAAGTCACTCTCAGGTTTTCAGTATGTAAATAAATAGTCATCCCAAGCAGAACACCAACTTTTCTTTCCAGTTTTAACCAGAATATAAAGATCTGTCTGTAAGAGAAAATGAGCCCAAAGCATAGTCCCAACAATATTTACTTATAAAATGAACTAATTTTATCTGGAAAATTTTGAGGTACAAATCAAGTGTGTCCTATTTCTACAAAATCTTTTTATTTTTTTCCCCCCAAAAAAAGATCAATTTTGAAGATTATTATATACTCTGAAAAAGTAAGAACATCTGATATAAAAAATGTCAGTTGTCTATTTGGATGCTTTGCAAACATTAGTTGTCAATGGTAAAGCACCTTGGACTTCTGCTTCAAAACCAGTTTTAACATGGAAACTATGTAAATATGAAGTAGAATTGTAAGGCTACAGCATCACTTAAGCTACTGCATCACTTAAATGCCTTGAGAAATGGTCCTGGTGTCTCTTCACTTTCAAGCAGGATAGAAAGTCCACCACACAGTAACCTCTTGAGGCTAGATTGTGGCACGCTGGGTTTCTCTCCTCCAGCCACTCAACAAGAAGCCAGCAGATAATGGAGGTGACTACATTTGCCATAAAAGGTAAACTAACGCTGTTTATTTTCCATCCTATTATGGCACTACATGCAACGTATGCCTCTTCTGACAGACAGCTGAGGGGTACACTCTATTCCCATGCGAAAGATGCTGAAAGTCAAAGAGAATGCTGAGAGTAAACATTTAAAAACATCTAAGCTGACACCCTATTTTCTGCACTTACACAGCCATTAGTGAGAGCAAAATTATCTGCACAGACAGATGAGTGGAACTCAAACCCACAGTGCAAAAGGGGAATAAAACATTTTCAATAAATGTACCTGAAGTGATGCTAAAATCTGGAGGCAGAAGCAGCAGGGAATCTGCTCTCTGGTGACAAGCAATGCCAGTGTTCAGTTCGTTTTCCTCCCTCAAAGCTGCTGTGTATTTTCACTCAAGCTATGTCTACGCAGTAACTGTGAAATGTGACCATGGTAGGCATACCTTAGCCAGCTTTCATCTAGCAATGTGCAGTATTAGTAGTGATGTGTTTCAGTATGGATCATAGATTACAAGTATTTACCAGCTAAGGTCCTGCACAACTGTAAGGAACCTCAAACTGCTAAGCAGTGATATTCAGATACAACTAAGCTGATGAAAATGCTTCTCTCCACGCTGTAGCCTCTTCCCTAGCAGCATGATGACATCCTCCTGGTTGTGTCTAAACTAACCTACGGCTGTTTGCAATGGAAGAACTGGGATTCTTGATCAGATCATATATTCTGGGAAAACCACAACACAAATCTGGTGTCACCTGCAATGCCAGTATAATTAGAAGCTTTCTAATATTATAAAAAAATAATAATCACCATTAATAGAAGTGACGATTGTCTCACCTGGGGTTGGGTTCATTTAATTTCAGTGACAAAATATCTCTGTTTCACAGGATATTTTAAGGGTAAATTTTATTACAGAGTTTGAAGGCTGCAGGTCACTTAGGAATGAAGTCCAAAATTTGATGGAACTTACGTTTCAGAAGCAAACAAATACTTTCAGAAGCTACAGTGGTTGGATTGTCCTAACCATTACGCATAAAATCCAAAAATTGTTTATATCAGACACTGAATACAGTCAAGGAGCTGATATCCAAACATGAAAACTGATTACAAGCAAAAAGAATTATTTTAAAAAAGTAAATGCCAAAGAACTGATTCTCCAGTCCATTACTTCACTTGGTGATCCTCTCAGCATGTCACCTTCTGCAGCGACCCAGTGACAGCACTCATTTACAATAACTGCCTTACACAGGCTATTTTATGTTTGTGTCTAAACTATTAAAAAAAAAAACCTTCACACAAATAGTCTCTTCCCATCTATTAAGAGACAACAAATGCAGTATGCAAGAGTGCACTCTGTTACGAGACTTCCTTCTGGTGCCACTCTGTCTGAGCGTAGTTTTCGTGCATCAGAAGACTCTGATAAAACTACATCTTCTTATGATATGCTTCTGTGTGTACATTCAGTTGCTGCAAACCTCAGGAACAGTCTCAGGATGACTATAATACGTGACTCTGCAATAGCTAAAGATAGTTACCAGATAAAGTTTTACAAATCAAACTAGTCCAAACTTTTTGGTTGTTTTTTTTTTTTTTTTCTAAGAGCATGTAGCAGCTCACTCTTCCTCCTTTAAAAAAAAAAGCACTGAAGAAACATTAAGATTTTTATTGCCTTCTTTACTAAAGCAAACCATACACCTGATAACTCCTTATTTTGATCACAGTTGCAGAGAGAACTCCTTAAAACTAGCGGTAAGAGTCTTCTTTCTCTTTTACTGCAGTATTTGCTGTAATCATTCTGTCTTCTGACAGATAGTAGCCTAACTTCTTCATTGCTGTTTCTCTCTTAGTAACCTACACAGTATTTACATTATTACTAATGCTCACAGTCATCTGGGACAAAGACACACATGCATTTCTTAGATGCAAGGAACTTTGTTCTCCCTTTGGATGAAAATAATAGGAGGGTGAGAAAATCAGCCTTGGCTGAGTTTAACTCCACTAAAAATCAATTTTGAAAAAAAAAAAAACAAGAAATGAAAAGCTGTAGTCCTTACCTGATTTGAGATGTACAGTGCACATTCAAAGCCTCTTAAATGCCAGAGAAGAATTAGAAATAGTTGAAAGTTTGCATTCATCCAACCACAGGGCTCAGGAAATGACCTCCGTATTTTGTAACGATTAACTCCTTCCTCACTGTCTTCACTTTTTCAAGTACAGCAAAAAAATCCATCCTCCCCTCCACTGCAACTTGGTAACTAATGCCATGCTCTACACTTGATTTCTGTTTCACAGTGAGAACATGCAGGTGTCTGAGAGAAGATGTCTCTGATCACCTCCATGGAAGAGAGAATTTGCAGCATCTTCTGCATAACTGTAACAAAGTACACTTTACTGTTGTGTGAAGCTTATGTGATGAGGTGTGGAAATGACTAAGTAATGTCTTAAGCAGCTAACTCTCAGTTTTAGAAGCTTAGAGCAATATTCTCAGCATGACTTGTGCTGTGTCACCCAGCAGAGCAAGACAAAAACCAAAAAACAAAAACTAGAAAATGCTGTTATTTAGAGAGCAGTGTCCATTTCAGTCTGGACATGCATTTGGTGTGCATGTGGTCTGAGATACTTTTATGCACACAGGGTCTCTATGTGAAAGTTGGGCATACTGCAACACCAGAAGTTAGGTCTTCTGTACATAAAAACCTTCTGCTGCATGAGCCCTACTCCCTTGGCTGTATGTACCTGCTCAGGTGAAAGGCATTTCTGAGTCTGAGCATTACATAAAACCACTGGCCTGGGAGCTAGTAAGGGACAGTCCCTCCAGGAACACTCACCGTCATTGGGGTACTCCCACACTGAAGATGAGGTGGCACTTGGGATCTCTCCTTCCAAGTCTGGGTGGCAATCAGGACCCTGGAATGTATTCCCCTCACCTGAAAGCTGCAGCCCAAGGAAGAGAACATTTCCAACAATATGGATGGTAACACAGAACCCTTCTCCTTTTCTTATGATTTAGAAAGCAAGTCCTGGACACACATGCATGCCTTTTCCTCAGCTCTGAAGTCTCCTCACGTAGGCATGTGTAGGTTTTGTTTAAAAACACTATGGGGGAGAGAAGTGTCATTCCCTGCATTTGGGGTGTTGGTAGAGGAAGAGAGAATAGAAATGTCATCAGCATACACTTTTGCATGACAGTTTCATAGCTAAAGCACTCAGACAGATTGGTTCAGGTTTTTGTTCTTTGAGAAGAGCTAAATCTATATTTTGTGCACCTCACACAGCAATACCTGAGCCTGCAAACTGCAGCATTTCCTCTAGTGGGAAGGAGAAGGCTCTCCCCCTCTCTTGCATCAGATGCTCACACCTTCCTGTTTGCACAAGGAGGAGGGCTAATGAGGAGGATGAAACACAGATTTGAAAGCTGCTACAATGATGAATAATATTCTGCATAAAACATATCTAGTGCCCACAGAAATAACAGGGATGGATCTAGCCCATTTCTCTCACTAAAGTTGAACAGATCAAACAGACTTGAAGTATCAGCGAGACTGCTCCAGAAATTTTCCATGGGAGATGCACTATACGAACGACATCAATCACTTCAGTAACAACTATCAGAGCTAATCCTTGTCCAGCTCTTGATGGGGGGTGGGTTTCAAGAAATGGGGTTCTTCTGTATGTGTGTTGGACAGGGCTGAGGTTCCTCCAGACAGGCAGACACACTCTAGGGCTTCCTCCCCCACAGAACAGGAAGGGGTGGGATTGTCTCACCAGGCCCTGGACACTCACACTCCAGATATCTACATCAGAGCTAGCCATCTCAGGAATCTTGGATATAGGCAATGATTGGAAACAGGAAGGTATAGAATTCTTTATCTGAGAGTTTTAACAGTGAGTAAGAGTTCCTTTGATACATATATACATTTGCATAATTTACATTGAAATTCTTCTCTAAAATAAACAAATAAAATCCTTCACAAGCATTATCTCCAGTAGTAGCAACTCATGGTGCATGCTCCCATGAGGCACCAAGGAGTGTGATCTGCCTTCAGTGTTAATTCTTTCACACCTTGCCCCAAAGATGATGAGGATAGTCATGGTTTTCATTGTAAGCAGGTGATTCCTCAAGCTAGGGCTATTTATTATATTGCTTCATATGCAGAAGCATCTGAGATTTTTATATTTAATGTGGCTGCAGAACAGACTGAAGTTCCTCTTGCCTTGACTCCTCCACTTTCACATTAAAAAACTGAATTAACTGTTTGTCCATGTCAGCTGTCAGACCCACTTCTCACCATGGGCCTGCAGGTAAACAGGAAGGAGTTTCAGTCTCACAACCTCAAAGTATGCAAAAAATACTGAATGAGACATCCTAAAAATTAATTAAATCTGGTCCTCAGTTATTTTTTAAAAAGTCTTCTTTCATTTTAAACATAGCAGGTTAGAAATAGAGCTCCATTTCTACTTTTTGATCCCTAAAGGTGCAAAATATCTCAAATTTCACAACTCTTATTCACTGCATTTTTTAAAAAATCTTTCCCCACTACAAATTCTCAAAGGTACTTTCAGAAAAAAAATAATCAGTATATACTTTTGGTAAAAAAAATATGAAATACAGTGGTCCTATAATACTATGTATACAATGTTATAACTGTATATAACGTTATAATGAGTGTTACTATTATTATTACTATAATTACTATTATTATTGTTTCAAGATAGGCTACTTGAGAGAACCCATTTGTCCATGTTCAGATTTCCTGAGCAAGTAGTTGCTACGAAATCATTACTCTGAAAATTGATCACGTCTTTCAAAATGACTGTGTGTGAGTGATGCTGTAGATTTTTATAGATCAATTTTCTTTGGGTGAATTTGCAGCTTTCTGCAAGCCCATAGTCACCTTACTGAGCTAAGTAAGGTCAAGAGTTCATCTTGCAAGCCTGCCCTGAAGCCATCTCGGTTTATGAATATTTGTGTTCCTTCCACTGTTGGTATGAATCTACACTTTGACTATATTCTCCTGGGAGACAGGGGTGTGATTTTTGTTCCTGAAAGACATTTAAGAAGACTCTATTAATGATGATTATTATTTTTTAATGATGTTAGAAAGCTTCTAATTATACAGACATTGCAGTGAGTTTCCTCTGGAGTGAATCTGCACAAGCCATGAGGGTGACCTGAATGTGCCTCTGGCTCTGGTGCCCAGAAGAAGAATACGTGAAAGGGGATTTGATTTGTTCAAGGCACCGATGGCTCCCCGGCCACAAGGCGTAACAAAATCTTACACAAAAATAGAGCAAAAAGAAATACTGGGGAGCTGCACTAAGGCTAAATGTGTTTATTCATTCCCAGAGCAACAAATGTACAGTATTTTGCATCTCCCTGACAGACACAGCCTGGAAGTCAACATAAAGAGAGGGAGACCTGACAACTGGAGCATGTAGCAGGATGCTAGCTGTGATATCAACAAATATGAGAAAGGCAAACTGACACCCTACTCTTCCTGAAGGCCTAGTTCTAGAAACCTATGGCATACTTGCCATCAACAAGACCTATTGGGATGATTCCCATGGCTGGAGTGTGGCTATTGTCAGCTGCAAGCTGTTCAGGGAGCTAGACAACAAAACTCCCTGGGAAACTGCCCTCAAGGACAAGGGAGGGAGCAGAGTTGGCAGATGTTTAAGTGAACTTTCCTTAGGGAACAAGAGCTCTACGTTCCCAGGTGTAGGAAGTCAGGAAAGGAAGGCGAGAGGGCAGTATGGCTGCACTGCAACCCGCTGGTCAAACTGGAGAACAAGAAGAAAATGCACAGGTGGTGAAAACAGGGACAGTATAGCGATGCTCCTGGTCTGAAACTGGACTTGGCAAAAGGTGCAAAGAATAACAAGAAGGGATTCTACAAGTATACAAACTAGAAAAGGAAAATCTAGAAGGGCATACCCTGCCTCAAGTGAATAATACAGGCAATCTGATAACAATGGACAAGGAGAAGGGGTCTGTACTGGAACAAAAACTGTTTAATGTCTTCATCAGTGGCATCGATAGTGGGATTGAGTGCACCCTCAGCAAGTTTGTGAATGACCCCAAGCTGCATGGTGTGGTCAACATGCCTGAGGGACAGGATGCCATCCAGAGGGACCTAGTCCAGTTCCATTTGTGCCTTGGCTTTCCTGACCCCATCTCGACACAGCATAACAACTGTCCCCTATGAGGGACTGTTCAGCCTGGAGAAAAGAAGGCTCCAGAGAGATTTGATAGTGGCCTTTCAGTATCTAAAGGGGGCTTTGAGTAAGAAGGGGGCATACTCTTTAGCAGGGTCTGCTATGATAGGACAAGGACAAATAGTTCCAAATTGAAAGAGGGGAGATATAGGCTGCATACAAGAAAGAAGCTTTTTTGCAATAAGGATGGGGAATCAGTGGAACAGGTTGTTCATAGAGGTTGTGGGTGGCTCATTCCTGAAGTCATTTAAGGTCAGGCTGGACAAGGCTCTGAGCAACCTGATCTAGCTGTGGATGTCTCTGTTCATTGCAGAGGAATTGAATTAGATGAACTTTTAGGGTCTCTTCCAACTCAAACAATTCTAGAATTCTATGATTCTACATGTATTGGGAGGCAAAGAGAGGGTTCAAGGTGTGGGGGGCAGGTTTGTAAGCACAGCAATATGGGAGTGTGAACAGCGTGGTGGAGGATGAGCTACCTGGAGGAGGAAGTCCTTTGCACTGGGATTGAGTCAATGGAAAGGTAAACCTGTACAGAAAGAAGGAGCTGGAAGGGATGGAGAAGTGACAGAAGGTGGCAAGAGCTGACAGAAGAAGTCCCAGAACTGCGAGAGAACAGCAAACAGAACAGAAAGGATGAAAGAGGATCTGTGATGTCCTTCTGCATCACAGCAGAGAGGAAGGAAAAGAAGGAGAACCATGTTTTTGGTAAACTTTTACTTCTTTGTCATCCTTTACTAGGAGGTCTGTGCAAGCTGCCAGAACTCAGACACTTTGTCTGTACTGGTAAGGCAAGATTGCCATAGCATTAACTGCTCAGTTGCAAGGTAAGTTCTTCAAGGAGATGGAGGGATGGTAGGTGACCCCAGTCAAGAAAAAGGAGGCACCTCCTTCATCCTTGTGTCTCCACACTCCCTAGCACCCCACCCCCCTCCAGAGCTCATAATTGAGACATGATGGCCTGCAACGAGAAAGGCAGAATGCATTATTTCAGCCCCCATCCTCCCAGTGACTTTTTTTTGCCCATGCTATTGAGCTGGCTGTGCTATGGTGCCCTTACACATCTGATGGAAGTCCAGATGTCAGCTATGACTGGCCATCATTTTACTGCTATTGTGCCACTTTATATGGAGCTATCCAGGAAAAAGAAACTCTAACTCTCCATGAGGTAAGTGGACAGCCTTGACCAATTATTTCTAAAGCTGGATTCACCATCCAGATGTACTAGATACATGATGGAATGGAATGGTGGGAGATATAACTGTCCAACTTTGTCTTGGGAGAGGCCATATGAACTGCTTCCATATCCAACTGTAAGACTTTCACAGGGTCAAAACATTTCAACTTCTTGTTATTCATTCTCCAAGCTGAAGGTTCATGAAATTCTGCCCAAGGGAAAATAAAGGGTGAAAAACTCTCAAAGATAAAATGACTCATTTCAGTGCTTTCAAACTGACTTTTTTTTTCACAAAAAAAATGTCTGTCATAGGAAATGAGTACTGCCCAATTTAGTAGCAAGAGTAATAGTATATAATATAAGTCTTTGCTTGAAAAGAGTGTTGCATTTCTTCATGGTGCTTTTTAGACACTGTATTGCAATTTCGGGCCAGGACCTCTCCAACGACATCTGTTCTACTACATCTAGTGATACTTCTTGCTTCTTACACTGAGATGAGTGTTCTGGCTACACCCAGAACTGAACTTTGAGACCCATAACCTTTACTCCAGGCATACTAGTGCATGTCCCTTGGTTTCAATGCAAAGATGGAGACATTCTCTAAATGAGACTCTTGCTATACATTTTTTCATGCAGCTTGAGCAAGATTTCCTTTGCTTTGTGGAAGATGAATGGGGAGAAGTGAGTGAGACTATTGCAAGTGAGATATGTGAAAAAAACTGCAATAGAGAGGGAGAGTGATAATAGATGGCAAAGGGGAGCGAATAGTCTATGATGTGCAAGGGAGAGGATGAAGCAGAAGAGCAGGGAAAAGAAGAAAGAGCTATTTGGTAGGAATAGACAGGAGGCACAGCTTGTAAATCAGGAATGACAGAAAACCAGAGCTGAGAACCAAGGCTCATCAGAAGCACTGTGGAATGCATGAAATCACAAGTTCAGCATGTAATATGCCTTTCCTGCTATATATTGTGTAAAACTTTAATGAATCTGCAGCCTGGTGACTGTTTCTGGGAGGCAAACGATGCTTGGACTGAGTAGCAACAGGTACTCCAGTCCCTTGCAGCTGAAATTGATCCATCAGACCTCTGCTGGCAGTTCTGTGGCTGCCATCTCACAGCACCCGTATGAGTTTAGCAGCAACAGCTTTGGAAAAAAAAAAAAAAATTGGGAACAAAAAAGATGCATTTGAGCTGAAAAAAAGTTTTCATAGGCTCAAAAGAAAATGCTTGATTCGCTGAAAATTCTTGAAATGTTTATCTCTGGTTCTTTAGCATACAGGAGGATTTTAAGCCCTTTGGCAGCCCTTTCCACAAATGGGTGGGTTTGGCATTCTTAAGATTTAAGCTTCTCCCTGCTCTGCTGATGGCCTCACAGCATGCATCTAATGCATGATGAATCCATGGCCCTGATTCACAGAAATCTCACAATAGCACAACCAGCTACAGCACAGACAGCACACGAAATCTTGCATAAGGATCCCTCTGACTTCACAGAGATCACGTTTTTGGCCCACGTTTTTCCGCTCTGTCTCCTTGCCATTGACAACTCTAGGACTTGTCTATGACTTGAAGAGCATCTGGTACAACCAAATCACATTGTGGTGTTGGAGGTACCACATTCCCCTCTGTGAGAATATAAGATGAAATCATGGAGAAATTTATTGTGGTGAAAGGTTTTCCTTGCAACAGTATGATCAGCGGAGTTGCACAGGAATGCCTATACTTCAGACAGCTCTGAAGTGTAACAGTACATGACCTGACAGTGAAGAAAACTACCTGCATAGCACAAATTACAGCCTTAACTCATCTTCAGGAAAACTAGTAAGAACTTTTGAAATCATTTAGAAAACTGCTGACTAATTGCTGGCCTGACTAACCCCCCACTAGGCAGATTTCAGTTTGATAATCCTGACAGTAACACTAAAGCAACTTCCTCTTCCTATTTTTGCTATTTCAGGGTATGATTCCCATATGTCTCTCCCTTACTTTTCTCTGGCAGAGTAAAGGAGCCACTGAGCACACTAAATAGAAAAGAGGTGGGAAGGGAACAGAAAAAGCAGGGATAAGAATTCCTTCCTTTTTATTCAGTGATTGGAAGTATTTTCCCATCAGTCATATAAAATAATGTAATTTTTTGTCATTTTTCTTTTTTAAAGATATATTTAAATTCCAGCCTAAGGACTGGACCTCACAGGTTATTTCTGTAGGAAGAGAGCTGGGAAGAGATAAGATGCAGACCTTAATCCGTAGGGTTACTTTATTCTGTTGAAGCAGGGGCAAGCAGAATCATTAGTAGCTCAGCTGCTTTGGGTTGGGAGATAATGTACTCACTTGTTGCCATTTTCCAAGCACCTTTTAGAACCAGACCCTCAAGTTTAGATAGATGGGATGCTCCCTGATTAAGCAGTCACCTATCCATTTCTCTGAATCCCTCCCAAAGAGTGTGTCAGCTTGAGAGAGAGGTTTCTGTGGTACTGTAGAAGGCAGCAGGCTGGTGGTCCTTCTACACTCTTACAGCTGAGACCATTGAGTGTTGCCCCAAAACTGGGCTTTGTCTTGGTCTTCTACTCCACAGTTTTCAGGTAAAGCCACTAAGATTACTTCAGCTGAGGTCTTCCCAGTTGGGTATATTCCTGGGTCTCAATTTCAGGGAGCACTGCTGGAGATCCCTAAGAACAAACCAACTGAGTTCAGTAGGAGCAAGGCTGTAGTAAAAAGCTATGTTATTAGACACATGCAGTTTTTAGAAAAGCTTCTGCTGGTGGTCATCAAGAGAGTTTGGCTGCCATAAACACAAACAAGTCTTGTTTCTTTCCTCACCTTAAGCAACCCAGGCAGCTGACTGAGAGGTTGATAGACTGGAAGGAAAACAATGCTTCCTGCCAGCCTGTTTGTTGATTAAGCTGCTAGATATAGGAAGGAAGAACAAGTGGGAAGGACTTTCCTCAGGCTGCCCATCTTCTTAATTCCTTGTAACCACAAATCTTGGACAAAACAGATAGGAAATGGCTATTTCCTGAGAAGGTTCCCACATGCACCTTACAGAAGCAACACATTTTATAGTAGTTAAAACTAATAGGGTTTTAATGCTTTGAATTTGTTTGGTTTGTTTTTGTTTTTAACAACTGGTATGTTTCAGTTATGTTTTACACGCTTGGAGGTCATTTTTCTTGGTCCTTGTTGCCCAGATGTTGGATGTGACAAATGGAATACACTGAGTAGATAATTTGGAGCACCCAGCATCTCCAGAACAGTGTGTTTTGAAACAAGAGGTGGCTTATACAGAGTAGTAAGATACCTTTTGTTTTTTATTTCTTTCTGTCTGCTTTTTGCACCACATAGTTACTGGGAAAATAGATTCTGCTTTGTCTACATGAGCAGATGCTTTCAAGTCTTTACTGCCACCAAAAAACTTCCAATGACATGTTGACTTACATCTCAACACTGGGTGTGATTAGTGTGCAAGAAAGAAGCCTGCCTTCTGAGCAAGAGGGAAAGACAAAAGAAGAATTGTTGGGAGAGAAAAGAAGAAAAGCAGGGAGACAGTCACACAGGCATTTAAAAGGACTCAGGATCTGGCCCAGAGCTAAAACTTGGTGGGAGAACCTCTGCTTTTTAGTGCAGAAAGTTTGTTTTTCATACGTTGTAAGTAAGTAAGATGTCCTACTTGTTTCTCACTTCTCACTGATCACAAACGGAAAACAGGAAGGAAGCACTCCACCCAGTTTCTTGATTTATCATGCACCGTTGCTTAAAGGTGTTATCACTGTCTCAACAGAAGACCGTTATTTTTTTTCTTTTTAAGAAAAAAAGAAAAGGTGAAAAAATAGAACAAATTATCTTACACCTTATTAAATTTTAATTGTATGGCATTTACAGCCAGAAAAGCTTTTGCTTTTTCCAGCCACAAATTTGCTAAGAAATCCTTTTAACAAGATACAGAAAGATTCAGAGTGAGAAAGCAAGCAAGGTTAGGTGGTGTGTATTTCCAAAGGGCTTGATATTGCAGCCCAAATCAGAAATCTGGATCCCAGTTCTACAACATAAGTGTCAGTCAATACTTGTAATCTTGTAGTCATTCCTGCAGACCACTGTATAAAAAAGTGAGGGTCAAATGCTGTTCCTAGTTTTGCTAAGGCAGGAGTAGTGTTGTCACAGCTGCCGAGGCTCTGAGGGAGCTGGGCTAGTTCAACCTGGAGAAAAGAAGGCTGCGGGGTGACCTCACTGCAGCCTTTCAGTACCTAAAGGGAGCCGACAGACAGGAGGGGAATCAACTCTTTCAAAGGATAGATAACTGCAGGACAAGGGGAAATGGTTTGAAGTTGAGGGAGGGGAGATTTAGGTTGGATGTCAGGGGGAAGTTCTGTACAGAGAGAGTGGTGAGGTGCTGGAACAGGCTGCCCATAGAGGTTGTGGATGCCCCATCCCTGGAGGTGTTCAAGGCCAGGTTGGATGGGGCCCTGAGCAGCCTGGTCTAGTATTGAATGTGGAGGTTGGTGGCCCTGCATGTGGCAGGGGGTTGGAGATTCATGATCTTGAGGTCCCTTCCAACCCTGGCCATTCTGTGATTCTGTTATTCTTCCATATGGACTGCCCTTCCCATATGGCTACAGCTTCATTCATTAAGTTCACATTGTGTTTACTTGCAGGGTTGAGCTCGCAAAACTCAGTGCTGGGAAGGTTCTTGGAGAAGGTTTGAGGAAGAGCTCAGATGGTGCATTGGCTCTCCTCGAGCAGGTCATGGCTGGGGAGAGGAGGAGACAGAGATCATAGAGCAGCACCTGGTTCTGGAGGGCAGACCGTGCCATGCAAGCCACCTCTCCACAGGCCAGAGCCACTATCGAATGTCTGCGCAGAAGGCTTGGCATTGCAGCAAGCTCTGTGGGGAGGGGAAAGAAGTGAGGAAGGAAGCAGGACAGCCAGGAAGCCATTACATTAGTGACGGACAGCTGGGGGAGGAGAAGTATGCTGGCCACTTGCCAGGCCAGGTGTCCTCTCAGCTGCAGCTCTCCAGAGGAGCAGCAGCCTCAAGTGAAAGCCTGCTGGCTCACATGCTGCAACTGTGGCAACTCTCAGGTCCCAGTGAGCATAGCTGCTGTCACAGCCAGCTCGCCTCAGCAGCAAGGAGAGACCAGGGCCAAGCTGTGGGCAGCTAGTGGGGTTGCCGAGCCAGTGCTAGAGGGAGAGGAGCACCAGGACCCTGCCAGGCTGGTTTTTGGCTGTGCTGAGCTCTGCTGTGTGTTTCAGACATTAGGAACCATTTTACATGATGGGCTGTGGCCATAAATGGACAACAAGAGCCGTGACACCATTAGAAAATGTACATATAATGTGTCAACACTGCATGTACCAACAATGCAAAAACTAAACGCAAAGAGGAAATTGAGCTTACGTAGACAGACTAAAGCTAATCTGAGTCTTCTTGCCATCCATTTAACAGCAGACTCTGTCGATTCATCAGCACTTTACCCTTGACCCAAGTAACACTGAATGCTGATCTCAGTCCAGATATTCCTTTGCCTTATGACTGAATGTTTATTGTATTGTCTTCTGCCATTTCCTTTAGCGGTGCAAACAGGAAAGAAGCTTTAGAAGAATTTCTTTAAGTTCAAAAGATGTGGTCCAGCAGGGTGCAGGGCCCCTGCACGAATGTGCAACTCACATTCTTAACTTGGGCCCATTCCTATGCTGCAACATTCTGATTCCCTGTCTGATCAGCCCCTTTCTTGCTTTTCCAGTTGAGCTGTGTCTAGTGCCAAAAAGTGTCTCCCAAAGAAGTTGCAATCATGTTGTGACTGACAGCAGTATGTGCTTTTTTGTGTTGTTTTGGTTGTTTTTGGTTTTGTTTTTTTTTTTTTTTTTTTTTTTTTTTTTTCAGTCTAAACTCTAACAGAGCAGTATTTTCAAGTCCCAAATAAAACTGTAATATGTGTCTATTACAGATTAAATGCATTTTCAATTCTGAAATTCTCCTCTCAGGAAGTTCCTAGCATATCTTCATTTCCATTGCATACCTCAGGAGTGTATCTGCAGGTCTTCATTTGTGCCCTTGAAACTCTTTGCAACACAATAATAACAGGAGGATCAAATCCACAGCAGAGACCATTTGATACCAGCAAAAGCTTATATAACCACAAACAAACATTTCACTTTGGCAATGTATGCCAGCTGGATTACTGCTAGTACTATCTTGAGAATACAACACTTCATAAAAATCTTACACAAAACTGATTTGAAAGCTCTGTTGCACTGCTTGTTATCACCAATGAAGGAGCAGAGTAAGAAGTTTTTAGCAACAAGTGTTTGAATAATTGTGATGCCATTGACAGTGAGGAAAAAGCACAAAGAAGACCTGTAAGTTGCAGCAATGTCACCCTAAAATGTTGTCACCCCACAATGTTGTCACCCCACAACTCTGTCTCTAAGGCAAGCAGTGTTTCTCAAGAAAACATAGATAGGGCAACACATCAAAGCCAGGTACTGCTGGGCATTCTCGCACCAAAAAAATGATGTTCATCCTTATAAGTGGAAGCCAACATTTGAAGTTGTGCCTCAGCAGAGTTGTACCATGCATCTCATAGGATTGTCACAAACAGTGGTAGCTCTGGCACAATGTTCAAGGCTACTGCCGGCAGCCGGCAGAAATGGAGCACTGCCAGTTTCCACAAAAGACAGCAGCCACAAGGTGAGAGAATGGGGCCAAGAAGGCAGCTATTTCCTGGACTCAGATGACAATATGAAAAGGGAGGCTTGTGCTTTGCAGGTTATTTTCTGCAGTGTTTAGTATGTCTCCCAGTTGTAAAAGCAAATAGGTATTTCTACATAATGCAACAGCAAAAGGAGCTCTCTTAGTTTTTCAGCATAGCTGTTGCAATGAATAAATGTTTCCGTTAGTGTATATTTTTACCCCCCTCAATTATTAGTCCTCTCTCTTACCCCAGACACATCTTCTCATGTCACCCCTGCATTAAGTCCAGTTCTTGCTTACAAGATTCTGTTTACAGTGTGCTTTACATATTTAGATTGCATCTCCATTTGCAGGCCACCCAGCCTAATTCCCAGTTCTTGTTTCTGGAGGGTGGCTCTGCCTTGCCACTTTATGTGGCCAGCCTGAAGGTGTGGATGACTATTTGCTGCTCATTACAGCAAGCAGAAAGGAAGTGTGAGAGGAGCTGAGGGGAGGAAATGCACCTTCCCCGAGAAAAAAACAGTGAATGTCCTGCCCTTCCTCCCTGGGCTTCCTCCTTGTGAGTAATGTGGGATTTCCCCTTTTTCTCCCCCATTCTCTGCCTGAAGGACCCATTCAGCACCTCAGAAGGTCTGGTTTCACACCTGCTGCACCTTCTGCTATTGCCAAACCAGCGAGGTGTGAAGCAGTATGAGTGCTATGGGAGGGTTTTGGAGGGTGGAGGTAACAGTGTGTCCTGCTGACTTCTGCAGTAATGTGAAGCACTTGAAGTGAAAAACACAGATGTTCTCAAGCGGTTGATGGTCACTGAAACTCCAACAGTCTGTGTGCTGTTAGGTACAAATATTACAGACCTCAAGAGAGCAGCCAGATTCTAAGGGTTGCTCTGAAAGTATTGCCTTCTGTTTTATTGTGTCTACCCATGATGTCAGAGGCAGGTGTTGGAAGTATGGCAGTAGAAGTTGAACCTTCCCATCAACATTCCATTATATTATATTGCCATGCAACAGATGGTAATTTGTTCTATCAAACAGTGTTTTCTGTATCAGTTGCACTTTCCATGACTATAACTAGGAGGCATTACTTTCAGAGCAACCTATGTAGCTTGAGTCTCTTCCCCTTCCACTTTAGCCAGTGGGGCAGGACAGTAATATACAGCCAGATGTGAGCATATGAACCTGAAGACCTTCTGGGGGATATCTCAGTATATTTGTGTGGCACTGGTAGAGACACTGAGAACACAAATAGCCTTTCCAGTTGAGTGGGACAGCCCGCTGGATCTCTCTGACTTCTCCTACATGACTTGGCCTATCTTTAAAGAGACTGAATCCAGTGGCAGAAATACACCAAGCGTATCTGGCTGACAGGGGGTAAAAATTTAGTCCAAAAACATCATCAGCAGCATTTTCCTTAGTCCTTCATGATCAGTATAGTACTGAAGAAACTCCTAAAAATCAGATAGCAGTGAAATGAGAAAAGACAAATTAAACAAGTAAGCAAACAAACGAACAAAAGAAACCTAACCCCATGCATTGATTTGCAGGAGTTCTTTGTTTCCTATTTAGTCCAGTCCTATGACTTCATGGAAAGAAAAGGCCTCCACTAGGACTCGAAGCAAACTTTTCTCTGTTTTTCTCCCTGAGCTGATTTTGAAGTATATTTAATCTTAAGGCCTTGATGGGAAATTTAAGGGCTTTAATGTTTGAAGTTATGGTGGCAGCAAGATGGCAGGTGAATTTTGAAGTGTTTGAGCACAGGTCTGACTCCAGAATATCAAAATATTTTGTGCTTCCCTGGTTCCCACAGCTTGACCTGATTTACACCAGACTTCCTATCCTGCAGATTGTTCCTGCTTCGCCTCAGATACGGGGAATGTTATTCACCTTCCTTTTTTGACTCCCACATACAGAGATGAGGAGCAATCTTATGTGCGGTGACTTGTTTGTAATTTCTGATCATGGAAATACAGCTGCAAATATGAGATGCTGAGTCTTTAATGAGTCTGTGGCTGGAAATGATAAGAGATTCTTCCTGTAGGTTTCAGCTTCATGTATTGTGTTTTGTAACAATAGGGAAAAATGAAATGTGTTTTCTAAATCAGCAGTTTTATGACACTGTTAGTTTGCATTCCCTAGTGAGGAGCTATTAGGGAATACCAAAACATATAAATGAGAAAGAATTCAAGCAAACAGGATAAAAATTAACAGTAGTGCATCAGTAATTGTAGCTCATTGAGCTCATTGAATGCATTTTAATTTAATTCTTTGGTAAGCTGATTATCTTAGTCTCACATCTAGAAGCCTTGATTTACAACACCATCCTCTCATGTATAAAGGCATCACTTTCATGAGCCTGAAATGCCAAAACCTTAGTCCCACGTGCAAGTGGAATTCTCCTCACCTGCAAATGTCCCCAGATCTCCCAGTTTTGTGATGATCTGTGATGTTCCTTCCCAAAAGCTTGCATCAAAAACATTCTCCTTCTCCTGCTAAAACCAGACAGTATCTGTCCCACAAAGGGAACAGAAGCAGCAGGAGAACCAGGCTGACCTGACACTCGTCCCAAGAACCAGTAGAGCTTCTCTGTTGTTGTCACTTGTGCCAGGCTTGGATACTTCTGCAAAATGGTCAGATTAGCAGCAAACAACTTCTCTTAGTTGCAGCTGCAGACAGTGGCTACCTCCACCTATTGTTAGCTAAAATATCTTTCCATCTTCCTTTACACTGTCAGGCCAGATAAGGCTGGGTTTAAAGCTCAAGTGATAATCAACTGCCACTAGTAACACTGTAATTAAATTATTTAAACTTTTAGCTGAACTTACTATTGCCAGTCCCAAGCACCTAGAAATCCTAAATGGGACAAATACCAAAAGAATGTTTGAAAGATAAATTATTTAAGTATATATTTTCTGCATATCATTCACTAGGTCTCAGATCTTTTTTTTTTTTTTTTTCCTGGAATTATAGAGAGAAGAATCTTTCTCTTAGGAGAAGAAAAGGTGAGGGGAGGAAAGTTGAAAATGTAATTCAAAGGAACTAAGTAATCCAATTTAAGTAAGGAGTTTGAGTGAACCTGAAACAGTTCTATTTATCCACACACAAAACTCTGTCTAGGGAAAAGACTAATCCAGCATCACCAGCCATTCATCATTTGACCAGGTGTAGGAATCCCCAGCAGCTCCATGGGTATGAGAGGAGTTATGCTTCTGATTCAAATGTAGGTGAATCCTCATCTGAAAGATGTTGCAGCTGTAGCATAGAGTTGTAGGCCACTAGCTAAATTACCAGGTCAGCAAGAAAAGCCAAGGAGAAAGTGAACTTTTATTAAACGTTAAATGACAATTTAAGAAGTGGTTTTGAATATCGGACTTGTGGATAATTGCGCTAAAATGTCTGTCTTTCTGCATAGAAACTGTGAGGAAGTTTGCTCTTTGACTACCTAACCATATTCTCTTGAAAAGACAGTTATCTTCATTCCTCAGCCCCTTCCATCTCCAGACTAAGAACTCTCTAAGGAGGTCAGTTTACTCATCTGTATTGAGCATTTGTTCCTTTTCCATTTGACTAATTCCTGCCAAGGCACCTAATGTGTCTGACTCATCACCTTCTGGATAGAGGTCAGCCACAGGGCTGAGAAGTCACAAGCAGACAGAAAATCTGTCACTTTTAGAGGCAGGAGATACAAAGAGCAGTATAGGGAAAAAAGCAAGAAAGGTGCCTTTGTATATCCCACTTTTGAGGTTTGGGGGCTGTATGGTGTTTTTTCTTGATGTAAAAGGGAGAGGTAGGAAATAATTGTTGAGCCTTGATAGCATTGCCTAGATAGCCTTTCATCACAATTCAAAAGACTTTAAAGCTTAAACGTAAAATATTAAAGCCCAATCAATCAATGATCCACATTATAAATATCAAAGTTTATTACTTTCCAGTGAAAAACTTCCAAGTTTACAAGCACTGTAAGGATTTGGTCTTCATGCAAGGCCAATGGATAATATGAATATAACTATTTTGAAGTAGGATCCTAAAATGAAAAGTTAAGAAAGTTATTAAAGATCCAAACTATGAAAATCCCGCAAGAAATTTCCAGGGAATTATCAAGAATTTTCCTGTGAGAAGAGGAACCTGAGAGAGACACAACGGACTGGTTTTTTTTTGGAGGATAAGAGGTGACAGTCTCTGCATGTTGGAAGCAAAACATCTGAAACTTTCTCAAAGCTCCTGGGATGAGCTCTCAGTCCTGGAGCGCAGTGCAGACAACTTGGCTTTATGATAGACAAGACAGATCCTTTGACAGATATGCCTGAGTCTTGAGGACAAAAGGAGAGCTGCGTCAGGTTGAGCAAGATCACAGCAAGAGAGATGGTGCTGGGTCAATTTTGGATTCTTGAAGCTGAAGAAATGGCATCTGTTGAAAGTCTTAGTTGTTCATTTTCGAGGAACTGGAACTCATTCCAATACTACTCTTCTTGTGGCAGTAATAAAACACCTGAAACACCTCTGAAGAAGGGGACATTTTTTGCTCTAACTCAGACCAACTGTCACAAATCTTTTCAATGGCATGGCTTTGTGCTGATTTTACAATGCACTTTTACTTGATAAATACAATGCAAGACAAAAAGTAGATTTTCTATTTCCTTTTGCTAGGTGTTCCTCACTAGTAAGGACCGTGAATGGTTTCTCAGCTGTTTTACAAACAGATTTTGTAAAATGGGCTTTGTATCACCTGCACAAGTAGGCAGAAAAAAAGGAAGCACTGAATTACAAATTATTAATCGCAGGGATGTGCTTTCCTTTTCAACATTTTGTGCTTCAACAATGGGTTCCTTGACCTCTAGCTCACACTACTTGCCTATAAATTAAAGCCAGGACCTTGATTTACTACCAAATCACTGTAACATCCACCAGATTAAAATTTCAAGCCATCTAATTTCTGAAGAGCTTCACTGGCACAGAACCCAGTCCAATCTAATTCAAGTAAGTACACACAACAATTTGAAAAGCTCAGTGCTCAACCAACTTCTTGAACTTCTTATCATAGTGAGCTGTGTAGATAGAAGAGCAGTTTCCATAGAAGAGCAGCACAGAAGAACAGAAGCCAAGCCTACTGGCTTTCATTTTATGGCAAGACTGGGTTACATTTTCAATCCAGAAATTAAACTTCACTATACTGACAGCAAAGCTATGTTTTCTCCCAACAGGATCTCACCAGAAACAAGACATTCTTAATTTTTACTTTGTTATCTCCAACTGAAGCTAAACTCATCTCCCTTTGTGGCGCAAACGAAAGTAAAAGCCATTTAAATGGAATCAGGAGTGTACAAACCAGTTTCTCAACTCAACTAAGATCTTGTACAGACGATGTAGTCCAGATCACATCCCTACACTTACCTGTGAATGATCAAGTAGTGATAAATTAAACAAACAAAGAAAGAAAAAAAACCCACTAACAGCAGTTCTTCAAACAGTCCCTATGATGCATATGAAAAGTGAAAAAGCTTTACATTGTTCACATTGCATCTTTTACCTGTATTTAACATCAGATATATCGTTCGCTAGAAAGACTCTACTGTCTAAAACAAATGACACGAAGCTCATTTGCATGCTCATGTCAGTACTATCCTTAGCAGTATTTTTATTACACTACAGTAGCAAGTAGCTCATTGAAACTTCATACTGAAATACAAACATTCCAACTGTTATCAACTACATTTCTGTTATGGTGTGATCGCTGCTTTCAAAGAAACACAATTAAAAATTGGTTGCCCGTGTTCCCTCCTGAGAGCTGAATGTCCATACTGCTACAAAAATAATTATCTTTGAGGAGCTACAAAGTAAATGGAAACAAAGATGATATTCTAAACACTCACTATTTTGACCTATTCTACATCATTTCATCCACAGAGTCCTCTCTCTACTTACTGAAGTTTTTCTTTACCAGCCACAGTCACAAGCAAACAATGTGCTTCCTGAAAAATCTGAAGTCAGTACTTTTTTTCGAAGAAATAAAAGAGTGACGGACAGTCTTCTTCCAGAGCTGATTAGACAGAATTCTGAGATTTCTGGGAACTTCAGGCACTTTTATGTTTCAGTTTTGGTCTGAGTCAGAACAAAAGTACACACGCAGACATACACACATATATATATTTATATATATATTAATCTCATACAAACCAGAGATTCCAAGAAATCAGTTTGTTTCCTCAGATGAGGCAGGGTATGGATACTGTCCCTGCTCCTAGAGATTGATGATACTAACAGTTGGATGTTTGTTGAGGCAAACCCTCAGGGACTGTACTGACCATTCATACCCACTGCCTGCTGCACAGACCCATTGTGCCATTTACCTGAAGCCTCCAGTGCCTGGCATGGGTTCCTCAGGTCGTCCACACTCTGGCTTCTGCCAGACCGTAACGCTTTTCATATTGCAGGCCCTGTGCTCCAGGACCCTGAGAGCCATAGATGGGATCCATTCAGTCCTGCTCCCTCACAGTGTGCTTTAGGATGGGCCTTGGTTGAGATGGCATGGCCCCACAGGGCTCATGGTCACCCTTAGCTCCCAGCTCCCTCCCTGGGGGCAGACGTACAGTGCCAAGCCCTGGCGTATCCTTATGGGAGAGTGAAAGCAAAATGAGTGCTCTTCTGCTCACTTCCCAACTGCTCACTTAGTTTGTGTGCATACTTGGCTTTGTAAGTTCAAATAATATCCTAAAGGCTAAAGCACGAAACATATAGAAAATCAGATCACAGCTACAATGCGTATGTGTGTGAACATGCAAGCATATAATCAAAAGAGAACAACTGAACAGAAAGTCAGTATTTTGGACATTTTCCACTTGGTGTTATCTTTTCAGTAGAGAGGCACAGGTATCAGATTGATGTTGATCTCTGCGGCTATGGCATCACACCCAACAAGTAGAGAGGAAAAGCTATAAGATTTCAGGCCCCGCTTTAATTCTCTAATGGGACTTTCTGCAGAAGTTGTGAATTCTGTTACCTAACATGCCATCCTTCTTGAAACAGTCCTATAGAAAGAAAGCATTAGGAAACACTGTACTTTTCCAGTGGCTCCCTATGGTTTATTCTAAGCTGTCAAGTAATTGCCTTGTGAGGAAAACAGTGAAGACAGAAACCAGACTGTTTCATACTAACTCTTCTGCAGAAAAACAAAACAAAACAAAATGAAAGAAACACCCTCAAGCACTTCTCTAAAAGCCTTTTCCTGTGGAGAAAGAGCAGAAGAATCCTTTGCCTCATTATAATGGATGGTCTTTACCTGAAATATTTGAAGAGTTCTCTGTATTGCCAACTTGAGCTTTCACATGCTTTAAATACAGAAAACCCCAAAAGGAAGAGTATTTTTTTAATAACATCTTCACCAGCTTTGCAAAAATGTACAGTAACCTCCTCATAGTATCTAAAGCCACAGAGGTTTGTTAAGGACAAAACCTTCTGCAGGGGAGTCCATTTTCTTCCCATGCTTCAAAGCTGTCCATGGAGCATCAGCACCAGCACCAGCACAGGTGACCATATTCTGCCTCACTCTCCCACCAGCATCCCTCAGCCCTCACTGCTTTGGTTTCACTTCCCCTCTCAGAGGCTCACTGAATACATATGCACGCAGATGAAGAGGAATTGTCCCCCTCCAGCAACAAACCCATGAAGCAGAAGTAAAATAGACTAAGCAACAATCCACCCTTTGGTTTTAATCATTATCCTGTCTCCATCCTACTCATTTCTGCTGTTGAAACTTGTCTGAATTACACATTACCGTGCCTTAAATAAAATGTTTGTCTCTGCCTAAGTGACTTCAGAAGAACAACTCTGACTTGGGATTTTAAACGACTTAAGCAATTCTGCAAGTGTTACCTTTGCCCTGTTATGGATATATGTATTAAAATATTTGGCATTATAAAATCAGATAGTAGAAATAAATAATTAAGCAAGAGCTAAATATATAGTTGACTAAATAAAAATACTGGAGGTTTGTTTTCAAAGCTGTGCTATTTCCTTAAACAGTGAAGTTCTACAGACCTTCATTTAAACATGGTCAGATGAAAATTCCTTAGAGACACTTTCAATAAAATGTCTTGATACAGTACTTAGTTCAACATAGTTTTACCTAATTATACAATTAGTACAGAAAAAAATAGAAGCACACAAGTTTCGTTCCATAGGTCTTTGGGGAATCTACAAATGTGCATTATATGGGTTTCAATATTATGGATTTGGAGAAGAATTTGTCTCACTGACAGACAAAGCAAAAGTAGACCAAAAGCTGGATATAGGTTTATATAACATAAAATGCAGTTTTTTAAGAAATAAAAATCACAGTTTCACAAAGCAAATTGGATTTGAGGGTATCTCATTTGTTCATATCCTTCCCCAATGGAAGAATCAGCTAAATTTCAGACATAAAATGTTTATCTAATATTTGCTTAGAAAGAATGATGGGAAGTGTAATTTCCTTAGGTAATTTGTTCAAGTGCCACCATAAAATTAGAAAAAAAAGAAATAATTTTCTGTGAATCTTTAGCCTGGAGCCTAGGACTCCTTGTCTTAACCATGCTGGACACAGAGAATGACCACTTTCCTTCCTTCTCATCACTGATTAAATCCTCTTTGCACTTTTCTTCTCAAGCCTGGACAAACTCAATCTTTTCAGACTACAAAGACAAATCCCATCACTCCAATGGTGTCAGAAGAGAGCTTCTTCTGCTCTCAGTGACTTTATACATTCTTAATAAATAAATTACTTTCTTACCTGGTTTTTTAACACACATTAAATTTCTTCAGTCTCTTCTAGTTGAATGCAATTCTGCTGTGTGCTGACAAAAAATACTTATGCTATACTGTAAATCCTACTTCCCTTTTTCTTATCTTTTAATAACTGACAAAGCTATTTTAGAATATTTGCTAAAAGGATACATACTTTTTTCCCCGATTTGAAATCCTTTTTTGGAAAATGCATTCATTACTCATGGAGCACTGTATGGCTGTTTCACTCACCTTTCATCACAAACACTGCAGTCATCAGAGATTTTTTTTTTTTCCAGAACATGCATATGGCTTTGTAATATTGACATTCTAACATATATTCACTTCCTATTTAAAAATTGGAAATTTATAAGCAATTTCTTAAAATATTAAGTGCAATCCAAGTAGAAGATGAGCACAGATATAAGGGAAGCAGTGTGCTTATTTCCAAATTATCAACCTGACATGTCTCTGCCATTCTCCAACGAGTTTCTTTTTACACAGTGGAAAATACAGGCAATCTGTTTCAACTGCGCTACTTACTCGAGACTCCCAAATGAGAATGTTCTGCTGCAGTTGTCCAAATGGACATTCAGGGCAAGATGGCTCCAATGTAACATACAGAAGTGGTCTCTAAACATTTTTGATCACGCACACTTATCAGAAAAAAAAAAAAAGGAAAAGGGCAAATAAATGTACATTTATAAATAAATGTGCATATATACTACTGTATTAACATATACTACTGTGTTAACATATTGTTTGCATTCTAAAACAAACACACACCAAAAAAGGAACATAAAAAGGATGAGAAAAAGATGAAATAAGCACTATTTTAAAATATATTTCTTACGTTACTGCTAGTACGAAAATATTTTCTTCCTCTAGTCCAAAAATTGTCTTTCACACCCCCTAAGATGTGTGCATCCTGTTTTGAAGACAATTCATATACACATCACATTAGGAGGTTGGAGTAAGTAGGGTGCCAGTCTCTTTTCTCTGCTGTCAAGTGCTAGCATGGCATGAAATAGTCTCATGTTGTGCCAGGAGATGATTAGATAAGCAATTAGGAAGAATTTCTTCCTGGAGCAGGTGATCAAGCATTGAAACAGGCTGCATAGGGAAGTGGTGGAGTCTTCATCCCTGTAGGTATTTAAGAGATGTGTGGATGTGATGTGACACTAAGAGACATCGTTTAGTGGTGGGACTTGGTAGGTCAGGTTGACGACTGGACTTAACGATCTTGAAGGTCTCTTCCAACATAGATGATTCTCTGATCTCCGATTAGGTAATGCTAATGGTGGCTGAAAGATCCTCTAACTGAATTCTTGTGTCCCTATGGTGGTTTCACATTGATCACATCTAAGCTCCAACATGCTGCTCTCTCATTTCCCCTCCTCAAATGAACAGGGGAAAAAAAATGTGATGAAAACAATCAATTCCTATGTTAGAAATTCTTCCGAAAAGGCAGATATTTTGTTTGTTTTCCAGTAAACCAGAGACATTTTTATCATTAGCTATAGTGCTCCACGATAATCATACCGTGAAAGAATCTCTCTTAGCTGGTACACTCTTCTGAGACTGGAAACAGGGTGGCCTCTTCAGCCATCAACAGCTGGGATGTTGAAAGAAATTATTACTTCAGCTATTCCTTCACTCCTTAGCAGTCCTATCATTTACTGTGAGATCCTTGAAGAGCACTTTGTATATTAAGCCATATAAGTTAGCAGCAAAAATAAGCTGGGATAGTAAGATACACAGCAGCTTAAGTGATACTAGTACTAATGAAAAACTTTATATACAACTAGCTTGGCTTCGGTCATGCTAATAGGAAATACAACAACCAGAAAGCGTCAGAGTTGAGAAGATTCAGAAGTGAGAAGGAAGCTGGGGCTTTCCAAGAAATAGAAGTCAGAAAGCATGATGACTGAAAACAGTAAATATTCAGAGTTATTTATAAAGAATATTTACCTCAGTACTACTTTAAGGTGTATTGATTCTGACAACAATTTGCAAGGTAAAAACAGTGATTGGAAGAAGAATTTGCTCTAATACAAACTTGATTTACCTAAAAGTATGGAACATACAAGTAAAAAAAAAAAACAAAAAAAACAGAAAAAAGGTGCTTCACTTGAAGGTACTCCTCTTTCATTTGGTCACTGTTTATGCCAGTGCCAATGCACAGCACTATTCAAGACCCTTTTTGAAATGTAGTTTCTCACTTTTAAGTGATACTAGACTTTTTCTCTATTACTCTGTTCTCTTAAGATCTTCAAGGTGAAACTTCAGTTTTGAATATTAGAACCACAGAATAACAGAATATTCTGAGTTAGAAGGGACTCACAAGGATCACTGAGTCCAGCTTCTGGCTGCACACAGGACCACCCAAAATTCAGACTCTATGTCTGGGGGCGATGTTTGAATTCTTCTCAAGCTCCAGCAGCTTGGGGCTGCAACCACTGCCCTGGGGAGCCAGTGCCAGGGCTTAATCACCTTCTTTGTGAATATGTTTTTCCAAACATTCATTTTCTTCCTTGATCAATGTCCATAAACATAAATTTCATAATTTTGACATTTATGAATTCTTTGTGTATTGTCTTCAATTTCTTGTATTATAAGTTGGAAAAAGTTATTTTCACATGTTGCTGTGAGAGCCTTATTTTCTTTGCTATAGTTCTGGATGCCCCAGAGGTATTCAAGGCCAGGTTGGATGTGCAATTTGAGCAATTTGGTGCAGTCAGAGGTGTCCCTGCATATAGAATGGGAGATTGGAACTAGAGGATCTACAAGGTCCCTTCCAACCCAAACAATTCTACGATTCTATGAAAGCATAAAGTTAAAATGTGCAGCAGTTTTTCTGCACAGCTAAGTGGTGAAAAAGAGACGGAGAAAAAAATGGCTCCTGTGCAGTTAAACAAGTTGGGCTGTGAAAGGGAGCAGCTGAGGTACAAGCATTTCTTCCTGTCTCTGCTGTGTGATATCTACTCTCCATGAGAGGGGCAAAATAGATAGGTGCAGCTGATAACTTCTCAAATGGAGGACACTTCTAACAGAGATTCTGAAAACTTCACTGACTGAAATTAATATTGTGAGCCTGGCTGGGGAAGTAATTACCACAGTCAGCCAGCATCTAGCAGAAGGAGAAGGCATGGTAGAACAAGCTTTGTCTAGCACAGATAGAATCAGTGGGTTTAGAGTAGATGTTTTGCATGGGGGAGCATTCATAGGAACTACTTCAGAATGCCTGTATTTGATTGAAAATGAAGTACCTGAATAAGAGATGAAGGTGATGTGGAAATAATTTAAATATATTGTTTATTTAGCTGAAGATTTGCCTAAGTACTTCTTACAGGTAGCATTACAACAGCTTTGACCTCAGCATCACTTGGGCTGTAGAATATCGTAGATTTGTGCCTAGAGGTCAGTAAATCTGGCCTGGATGCGTTACTCCAGGTTGGGCCTTATGAGGGCAGAGTAGAGAGGGACAATCCCCTCTCTGTCCATGTTGGCCCTCTTTTGGTGGAGCCCAGGTTACCATTGGCCTTCCCAGCTGCAAGAGCACACTGTTCAGTTTTTCATCCACCAGGACCCCCCTGGTCCTTCTCTGCAAGACTACTCTCAAGGAGTTCTTCTCCCAGTCTGTATACTTATCTGGGATTACTCCAACACAAGTGTAAAACCTTGCTCTTTGCTATGGTGAATGTCATTAGGTTCACACCTTTTAACTTTGTTGAGATCCCTCTGGATGGTATCCCTTCCTTCTAACATGTCAATCGCACCACTCAGCTTGGTGTCATCTCCAAATTTGCTAAGGGTGCCCTTGAGCCCGTCATCAATGCTATTGATGAAGATGCTGAAAAGCACTGGTTCCAAGACAGATCCCTGGGAGACACCACTTGTCACAAGCCTCCACTAAGACAAAGTGCCATTCACCACAACCCTCTGTCTGCAGCCTTCCAACCAATTCCTTATCTACTGAATAGTCTGCCCCTCAAATCTATATCTCTACAATTCAGAGATAAGGATGTGGTGTGGGAGCACCTTGCATATGTCCGGCCTTGCATAAGTCCGGGTAGATGACATCGGTTACCTTCCTTTTTTCCACCAATGCTATCACTCTATCATAGAAGGCCACGAGATTGGTCAGGCATGACCTTCCCTTGGTAAAGCCATGCTGGCTCTCTGGATCACCCACTCATCCCTCGTGTGCCTTCTATGTCTTCTAGGAGGATCTGTTCCATTATCTGCCCAGGCACAGAGGTGAGATTCACCAGCCTGTAGTTCCCTGAGTCCTACTTTCTCCCTTTCTTGTAAATGGGAGCAATGTTCCTTTTTTTCAGTCTCTGGAGACTTCACTTGACAGCTATGGCTTTTCAAATGTGATGGAGAGTGACTTGGAAACCACATCAGCCAGCTCCTTTAGGATCCTGGGATGCATGTCATCCAGCCCCATAGACTTGTTTACATTCAGTTTCATGAGGCCGTCTTGGACTTGCTCTTCCCTTGGAGTGGGGGGGATTTACTCCACCAATTCCCACCTAGCAGCTCAAGAACGCAAGCTTCAGGGATGTGAAAAATACAAGAATCCTGGCTGCCTGTGAAAACTGAGGCAAAAACTCATTTAATATCTCACCCTTCTCCATATCTATCGTAGTCAGTTCTCCTTTCTCATTTACCAAAGAAGGCGTGCTCTTCCTGGTCTACCTCTTCTGTTCAATGTATGTATAGAATCCCTTCTTGTTGCTTCTAACATCCCTCACCAAGTTCAGTTCCAGATGGCTTCACACTCAAAATTTATGTATCACTGTGCTTACTTCCTTTAGCCAGAATGGCTTTATGTTGTGGATTGATTTATACATGGCTCTACTTTTAACAATAATTTATGGTTTATTAGCATGATAATTCACAAGATTACATTGTGTGATTCTTACTAGCACTTAGCACTAGCTACTTAATCAATAGTCAATTTAACACAATACCATAATCCATATATATACAGTGAGCAACATATATACAAAAGTTTTAAATACATAACCAGAAGGAAATATGAGAAAATCCAGCCTTTAGCTCAGTATGCAAAGGCTTTCTAAAAGGATAGCAAGCATGCTAGAAGCTAAGCAAGCTTGTGAACCAGAGATATCACTGAAATATAGTGGAGATACTTATTTATTATACCACCCATATTCATCAGTACAGGCTAAAATGGCCAACTGAATCTACAGGCACAAATTTCTTAGGTTTTGCAGCATTACCCAGACAGTACTGTTTCCTGCAAAGTCTTCTGAACAAAACAATCTGTCTGCCATTGTGACTTCCCCTTTTGTAGGTCAAAGGATCTTGCAATAGTGACGTTTTCCCTTTCTATGACTCATAACTAGGTCGTCTTGCAACTCATATTTAGGTCCCCTTGCACTAACCTAAATAACTTTTTTCTTCAAAGGCTGCTTTATGGATTATTTCATAGCAAATTAGAAGAGAGAAACTAATCAGGCTGTAGCTTGTGTTGATAAAAAAAATACATGGTTAAGTTAGATTTCATTGCTTTAAAGTAAAATTACTTGATAAAAAGTATTTTATTCTCCACCTCCCCTTTCCAGAAAAAATGCTGCTTTATATCTCTAACTGTGTTTTCATGTCATATCTATTCTGCCCACAGATAAGAAATGTAAGGCAACCTGTAATTTTCTTCCCCTTCCATTCCTCTTTCCATCACACCTAGAGTGTTCCTGCAAACAGAATGGGAAAGTATAGCTTAAATAGAAAAATAGTGAAAAGGAAAAAAAAAAGGTATTCAGTTCAGAATAGAATAAACTGCTTCGGAAACACCACTCAGGAATAACGTCTTACCTGCAGTGATGCTGTGAGTCCTGCAGACAGAATAATGAAAACTCCGAAGACTGACGTGAATATCTACACACTGACGGTATGAAAATCCTGCATGGGGATGATGTGTCAGATTTTCCTCTGGTGCAGGTCAAGGCAAACTATGCTATATCTGAAGCTGATGTCAATAAAACAAAGTCTTATTTCCACTGACTTTAAGATATTCTGCCACTTTCTAACAATATCATTTCTTATTCAGGTATTTTTTTCCAGCACTTGTACCTTTCTTCAGAGACCTGTCAGCAATGAGAAAGGCAGTTAGCCATTAACGATTGATAGGCTTCAGTCTATTACTGCTGCAGGACTTGTTGGCTCCTGTGGTAACGAGGAGAACATGGCACTCAATATGAGTGATCAGCAAGTCTCGTTTATTGATTACCAAAGATTCTCTTTTATACATGTCTTAACAATCCTCATACATAGTGCAAAAGCGAGCTCATCATTGGTGCCAATCTGAACGCCAATCCCTCTCACTTTATGCCTGTTTCTCATTCCTACAGTTATTGCTTCTGTTTCTTTGTAACCACCATGTCCTGTGTCCTTGCTACGTTAACAATTTAGGCAAGCTGGGTTCTGTAACTCTCCAACTCGTGATCAGCGAGCTGTAACATTCCCCCGTTTTCTTTAGGGACTGACATTGTTTGCTTAAACATATTGCTAATCATTCTTTGTACCATGGTTTGCAAGCACATACAAAAGCAAGGTAATAGCAGAACTATCAGCATTATCACCACTGCTACCATAATGACTGCTTTTATAATTGAGCATAGCCAAGGAGTCAGACCTAATGATTTAAGCCACCCATCCAAACCTAATCCGGATTCTACTCGCAATTGTCCGGTTAACCTAGTCAACTCAGAAAGCTGTTTATGAATAGACACTGAGTGATCCGAAAGGTTCATGCAACACATGCCTTCGAAATTGTCACAACCATGGCTTGAGCAAGTAGTAAAAAAACTATTGCCGCTCCATTTTGCAATGTCGCATGTTTACAGAATCAACATCAAGCAACAGATTAGAAATTGCCACTGAAGTGTGTTTTGCTAACCAGCACCCTAATCTATTCAAATTAACGTTAGCACATATTGCAGAGCCCCAGGGAGCCAAGATAGAGACAGAGATTATAGTTTCTAAATTCCAAAAGTACACATCATCATGGCACTACCAAGTAAACGCATGAGTTATACGCTTGGTCCTGCCTTGAGAGTAATGCCGACACATGTTTAAGATCATAGATGTATTAGGTGTCAATAAGGATAACCGTCCAATTGTACAAGGGCCTCCTCTTAATTTGGATGGGATTCCGGGCCAAGCATGATCACCACATATCAGAAAATATCCAGTTGGCAATTGAACAGGTTTGTTAGCAGATACAGAAATGTTTGCAGTCGTATAATTACACCACTCACTTTCATTGTGATATATTAACAAGCTAGAGTTCACAATTGTCGAGGGGTTATTAGTTGCAACTCTACTAGAGTGACTGAAGAAGAGGCATGCATCGGCCTTAACGGATCCCAATAATTCTATTTCTTGAGGATCCTGAGGCGATATCGGAAAATAAGGAGCCCATTGATCCCAGTTATCCACATTGTTTCTAGGATCCCTATTACTACATGTGAATAGTGGTGTGAGGCTTGGGCATGGCCAAGGGTCCGCTGGCAATCCTACGAAGCAGATTGAGAATGGGTTTCCTGGAGAAGACAGAGACAGGCAGATGGCCTCCTGTTTGGTCATATTTGCTAAGGTTACACAAACATTAGTCTTGGGTTGGGCTGGGACCCATGCGTGTTTGGGGAGATTAACCCACACATCTCGTTCACAGAATTTCTGTAGTATTTTAGTGGCAGTCTCGGCTCCAATTCGTATCACCTCCCGTTTTGTTTCCCACCAAATTTCCAATAATTCCCTTGTCTACCTGCTTTCAATTAAAACTAAACCCTGAAGTCCTGGTGAGCCTGTCAAATTCTGCAGGGCCTCAGCTACCGCCACTATGGTCAAACCCCTCTGCCAGCCTTGAGCACAATTAATACACCACAATTGTGTGAGGCTATTTTGATGTGCCCACCAGACCTTGTTACACTCACCACAACGTATCTTCACCCATGCCTTACAACTAAGTTCCTGACAATCAATACATGGATCATAGGCTACTCCTGCTGGTCTGATGATGTGCAAAGTCACTCAGAGTTCAGCCAGTTGACTTCGAGTCTTCCAATGGTCCCAGTTCAGGATCAAGTAAATGAAGTATTGGCTGAATCACTGAGTCCAGAGTCAGGTGAAAGCGATGCTCGCGTCACTTCTTGGCATCCAGTGTGGCCAACTGCTGGATGAATCCAGCGACTAAGGAGGGACCCAGAGAGGACCTGCTGGAGTAAGCACACAAAGATAGCCTCGACCCAAATAAATTACTTTACACGGTTCCTGACACAATCCTGATTTTGGGTCCCTATAGCGGACCCACATTTCTGGATTTATCTGACTCGGTTTACTCCCTTGATGATGTATCATAGCTGAGGGAGCATCCGAGTTACCAAAAACACATAGATGACTGAGCACAAAAAGGCACTTAAGCAATCTTTCTCTTGGATCCTTAAAGTCCCTCTCAGGGGCATTGCTGGAATATAGCATGCATTTCTCTTGCCCTTGTATGCTGGGACAAGGGTGCCTGTTGACCTATTGCTACTAGGAGGTCTGCCCTAGCATTCCCCTCCCCACGTCCAATTTCCCATTGATGACTTCGAATATGGATGACTGAATACGAGTCACTTCTTTGATGTACAGCGCATCGCAATTGACCTAACTGTTCAAATAGGCGTCTGTTTTGTACATCCTTAATATAGGCATCTTCTATCCTCTGTGCTACACCTGCTACATAGAGCGAGTCAGTAACAATATTCAAAGGTTCTTAGAAGGTTACCGTTGACCAAACTACTGCTAACAGCTCTAAAGTTTGGAGGGTATCTGTAACTTCTGCCGTTAAGATTTGATGATGCCATTCCTTGTTTCTCATCCAAGTCACCGCTGCAGTCCTGGAGCGTTTTCCTGCATCTGTGAAAACGGTCACTGCATCCTTAATTGGCTGCTTAGTGTATTTCAGCTTTTCTATCCATCCGTGATTACTTTTCCAGGCTAACTTTGGGTCTGATAATGAGTCAATCTGTATTGGTGCACCTGCACTCAACAGGGCCTTCTGTAGACTAACGGAGTTTCAAAGATACCAATCTAAGGTATCTCTCTTCATGGGTATCCTTATTAATCCAGGTTCTTCTCCTGCTACTCGCAGTATTCGAGTACAGCTGCGCTTAATTAGCTGTGCCAGAATCTCGATTTTCTGATTTAAAGTTGTCCGTTGTTGTAAAGGTGGCGCAAGCCACTCCAAAACCCATATCTCCCCCGTTTTCTTTAAATGCTGTGTGAGAGCACCTAATAAGAACTTAATGCCCAAAAGAATAGTAAGATCAATCGGGAGAGTTGGGTCACGCTGTCTAATGCAACGGTTTGTGGTTGAGTTGGCAATATCGCGTATTGTAGCTTGCTGTTCTGGCGTAGGGCATACTGACTGCGTAGAGTCTGGACCCTTCAGTAGGGGTCTTAGTATGTCCAGAGACTCATTGAGAATGCCAACTACTGGTCGAAGCCATTGCAGCAGCCATGGGTGCATCATTTACAGTTCTGATCTCAAGGTGCAGTTTCAGTTTCTGGGTGTGATCTGGCGCTCTTCAACTGTCCATCCCAAATATTTCCATGGGCTGGAGTCTTGCACCTTTCCAGATGCAATTGTTAGTCCCCACTCTTCGAGCTGTTTTGTAATACCAGTCCATTGCTGCTGTGAAAAAGGGTTCTCCTGTGCAAACAAGATATCTTCCATATAATGATAGATAATTGTAAGCAGCCAGGCCAATCTCAGAGGTTGTAGTGCAGCATCTACGTATAGCTGGCAGAGTGTGGGTGAATTACGCATTCCTTGCAGAAGTACTGTCCATTCAAAACGCTGGCATGGTCCTTCCCTGTTCAAAGCTAGCAGTGTAAAGGCAAATCGAGGTGCATCATTCTCGTGGAGCCTGATGGTAAAGAAACAGTCCTTTAAATCAATAACAAGCAAGTGCCACCGATCTGGTAACATAGCAGGATTCGGCATCCCAGGCTGTAAGGCACCCATAGCCTGCATCTGATCATTCACAGCACGTAGATCATGTAATAGGCGGTACTTTCCAGATTTCTTCTTGATTAAAAAAATTGGAGTATTCCAAGGACTTGTGGATAAACACAGATGCCCTTGAAGATATTGTTCACAAACCAGATGATGAGCTTGTTCAAGACTTTCCTGTTTTAAAGGCCATTGCTCCACCCATATCGGAGCATCAGTTATCCAACGGACGGGAATTGGGAAAGTCCATGCAATGGTCTCATCTATAAAGGAAGCTCTGTTGTGAGGACTATTCCAAGCTGAGAAAGAACGTCTCTGCCAATGAGGCATTGTACAATTTCAGGTAACAGAATGATTGATAGAGTATATGTAATCCTTTTGCCCTCAATATGCAGAGTCAACAAGGGTGATTTCTTCGCCAACGTAACCGCTCCTACTCCAGACACCATTGCATTACTAGTTAAGGTTGGCCATCCTTTGGGCCAGTGCGCTGCATCCACAATGCTTGAATCTACACCTGTGTCCAGTAATGCCATTAAAGTGATGTTCTTGCCTTGATATTCCAAGCGTACAGTTTGTTTAGGCCTTTGGCGTAAGTCCACAGTCACTAAGGTTAAATCTCCCGTGGAACCAAAACCCTTGTCTTTTCGCTGGATGGACACGTGTGGTGTTATGCCTTGACTCATCTGCAAAAGAGGAATCAATTGGGCTATGCACGATCCTTGTAGAATATGTAACGGTGGAATAACAGTCTGTGCCATAATGTAGATTTCGCCTTGATAATCAGAATCCACTAGTCCAACCAATACATTTAAGCCTTCCATACTGGTGGATGATCTGCCAGTGAGTAAGGCTTCGGTAGCCTGACCGTTGATAAGGACAGGTCCCATTATTCCAGTTGGAATTTGTTGAGGCTTGTTGTCAATCAGGGTACAGTCTATTGTGGTTGCCAGGTCCAAGCTGAGGCTTCCTGTGGTCGTGGGTCGAAGTTGGCGGCTGCCTCCTGCTGTGCAGGAAAGGCTGCTGATGTTGGAGCTTCTGTTTGTGTCGTAGCGCGGCGCCCCCTCGCGCTGAGTCGTCCGTTTCCCAAGTTCTGATTTCTGCAGCATGCCATGTTGCTGTGCGAGTTAGTTTTACAGAAGCAGCACCACACTTGACTTACAGTGCACCCTCTGCGGATATGGCCATGGCCTCCACATCTAAAGCATTTGATTTGAGGCAGAGTTGAGCCTGCCGGCTTCGCTGCAGACGTTTGCAAGGGTGCAAGAGCAGCCATTACTTGACTCTGGGTTGCGGCAGCCTGTTCTTTCAAGGCACTCCCTAATTCTTTCACTGCCTGTACCAGCATAGCCTGTGGGCCTACCGGGACATGAGACATTCGCTCTAAAGCTTCCTCTATAGTCCATGTACCTGGCAGTGTAACCAGCACTGCTTGAGTTGCCTGATTTGAATTTTGCAATGCACACTGCTTTAGCAAAGCCCCTCACATGTATTCTGGAACTCCCGCTTGCTCAATGGCCCCTGCCACTCTATCAATAAACAAACTGAACGGCTCTTCTCGACCCTGCTTAATACCCATGTAAGTTGGAATACCACCCGGAGCTTTCACCCTATTTAAGGCAGCTCTGGCTAATCGCATCGCCTCACGCAGCTTGTCCGGACTTAACAATGCCTGAGCCTCTAGCTGTGAGAAATTCTCCAGTCCCATCAATTCCTGCAGTGTCACACCGTGTAATGGATCACCCGGTTGGCGTTGAACATTAACACTCTCCTGACAAAGCCCTTGCCAATGAGAGGAAAATAACAGGCTTTGATGTTGGGTAAGAATCAATCTCATAATACTTCAAATATCTCCCGGCAATAAAATTTGAGTTCCCCATAGGTAATCTAACATCTGTCTAGTTGGTTCCCCATGTATACCAAATTCACTAACTATAGAACGTAATTGTGTTAGCAACTTCCAATCTAAAGCATTAATAGTTGCCTGCACATCCCCTCCCGCATAATTGTATACCATAGAACAGGCTACCTCAAGCAATGCGTCTGCTGACTCACGATCCCCAGCCATGAGCGCTTCCCTAGCCAGGCGATTCCATCCCTCTCGCCTCTCCTTAGCTATCTCCGATGCAAGTTTTGATTCTGCTCCTGAAACGGGTTCTGCCCCAACCCCCTCCTTTTCTGAGGAATTTGACAGATCTGCGGACATGAGCGGAGCTGATGGTGTTATGGATGGCAACTCAGGTGCCCTTATTAAGATAGTGTTAGTAGTAGGGGGGGTAGGGTACGACAGGGTTTCAGGGCTTGCTGCCCCTACCTTCTCCAGGGCGTCAGTCACCCGTTTTGCCACCTTTTGCTCAGCATGATACTGCTGTAAAGCATTAATCACCACCTTCCATTGTTTTGCTAATTTTTTGGCTGTTTTATCCTCCTCTAACACCGCCTCCCATAATAAATCACCAAGTTTCCTCCACTCCCCCACCTCATGAACTGTATGCGGATTAAGAAAGCAACCTTTAGCCTCCCCATATGCTAGGAGCCCCAAGAGCTCCTTAGGGGGGTCAATTCCCTTAACCTGACACTTTTCTAAAAAGCAAGTAAACAGATCATATGCCACTTGCCTTTCCATCTCCTCAATTTGTCAGCACGCGCTGTTGCAGCCTTGCAAGGTCTCGGCGGCACGTGTTGGCCAGGACTCTCCTGTGAGGTCGCCTGGGACTCGGAGCGTCTTTTCTTCGGGCGCTCTTATTAGTCTTCCTTGCTGCTAGGAACCGAACCCTGTAAGTTGTTACCCGTGGTGCGCAGAATATTTGCCTGCGTTCTCCACCATTTGTGGTAACGAGGAGAACATGGCACTCAATATGAGTGATCAGCAAGTCTCGTTTATTGATTACCGAAGATTCTCTTTTATACATGTCTTAATAATCCTCATACATAGTGCAAAAGCAAGCTCATCATTGGTGCTTAGATCTGAATGCCAATCCCTCCCACCTTATGCCTGTTTCTTATTCCTACTGTTATTGCTTCTGTTTCTTTGTAACCACCATGTCCTGTGTCCTTGCTACGTTAACAATTTAGACAAGCTGGATTCTGTAACTCTCCAACTCGTGATCAGTGAGCTGTACCACGTTTACATGCCCTCTGTCACGTAGCCATCCCTCCACAGGTTTCATATGCTCCATCATAAGAACCTTGCAAAAATGGTTTCATTTACTTTTCATGGGGATCATTAAAAAAGTTAGCCATTATATTTTTCATCTACCATAGTGATGCTTGTGTTGATTATACACTTCAAAATAAAATGCAAAAATAAAATCTCTGCTTAACATCTGTCAGCGCTACACTGGATGATAAGGTCAGTAAGAACCGATGCTCAGATAGGGACCTATTTGCCCCAAGTCACGAGAGAATCTGCTGCAAAACAAGGACCAGAATCAAAGCTACCACTTCAAGCATAGAAATCAGCAATTTAGGAGAACCCAGAGTGAAATTTCTATGTTTTTGGGGCTGGTTACTGAAAGTTATAAGTGAAACTGAAGACATTTGAATATGCAACAATAGAAAAAGAAGAAATTGAACAGAAGATCCTTTTAATTCTTTTAAGATCTTGTTACACTGGCACTGAAGAAGCCTGCTAAATCCTTTTTTAGCTTATCACTTATTGACCACCTACATGTGGGCAATATATCAAAAACCAAATCATAACAGCTGAAGAGGAAGTAGTCTGTGAATTTGCTATCAAAAACAAGTGTTTAGCAATCACTTCTTCATGGTCTTCTCAACACAGATTCAACACATCTTCAGCTCACTACTTCCATCCAACTCTGTAGAGCTTAGATAGAAGTTTGCCAGCAGTTGCTTGGGAACAGCAAGATCAGGGCTACTCCACTAGCCAAAAGGAGCCAGCACAAGTAGGACAGCACCGCCACCACTCAAGGCATTGTCCTGCAGCACACAGTCAGGGACAGCTGGTGAGATGGACAGGCTCCTCTGAGCGCCTGGTGACAACAGACAGGGTAAGGCACTAAGCCTGAGGTCGGTGCAGGAAGCCACTCAGCACGCTAGAACAGAACACAGGACTGCCTACAACATAGCTGATACTTGGCCTGGGCTTCTGGACCTTTGGGCAAGAAGAATCACTGCAGATGTTGTTCCCAGTGGAACTCTTCAGGCTGTTAACACACAGACATTAAAACAACGTCTTTGATGGCCATAGCTGCATGATATTTCTTTAAAGCCCTCACACTAACTTTTCTTGTAGACAGCATTGCTGATTGCTTCTATGAGAAAATGTGATTGCACAGGCCAAAAATATGCAAAATCACAGAATTATAGAATTACCAAAGTTGGAAAAGACTTCCAAGATCATCCAATTGTCCACCTATCACCAATAGTTCTTAGTAACCATGTCACTCTACACAACATCTAAACTGTCTTTGAACGCCTCCAGGGTCAGTGACTCCACCACCTCCCTGGGCAGTCCAGGGAAGCTGCTTTTCCCTAAATTAAATCTTTTCCTTCTCTTACAATCTTTGATTTAATTTATCTTAATTCCTGTAAATTTCTTTAACAGAGACAACTCACAAAGATATTGTCTCTTCTATGGATTTTTATTCACTAATCTTGTTTCTCAACTTCCAAAATCAGTGAGAATGTTGTAGCTGCCTTCCCCAAAACCCTGGCCCCCATCAGCATATATAGTCTCGTTAATGACTTAGTTCTTCCCATTATTTTCTTTCTGTAGGAAAGACCTACAATTAGAAGGTGTGTAAGGATCTTTGCAAGATCTCTTATTCTGGTGGCTAATTAAATTTTTGTGCTCCACACTGCTAGCATTACAATTACCAGCCTGATCTGGCTGTAGCTACCGTCAAAGGAGGTTGAGATAGGAAACTAATAGCTGTAATGGAATGAATTTCCCAAATTAACCTGTAATTAAAAAAGTGTTGCTTAACTGTGAGGTCAGAACTCTCACCAGGAGCTTGATGAAAGTTTCCCAGGTGCAGGCTGCTTGATATGCACTGCAATTTGTCCAAGAACATCTGAGTTCTGAATATCTGCTTCTTTGCAGTAAGTTCAACACCCCAGTTCTTTTGGGAGCTTTCAGTCTCTGGCTGGAAGTTAGCTGCTATTAATTTTGTCCCTTATGAGTGCCTATATAACTTAGTAGTTTATATCTGACTAGCAGGGCTTTTGTTTTTCGAATCAAAGCTTCAAAAGTGTTTCTCTATCTACAGATTTATCAGGACACAGGAGGAAAGTGTGACTTTACCCCCATGAGTACACCGATGGCGTGGGAGCCATAGGTATAGTATTCTAGCACACAGTCAAGAAAGGAACAGAGGGTGACCAAGGCACTGTGGACTTTTCCTACACATACTTGTGTGTCTCTACTGGCTGCGAATGGAGCTTAAAGTAATCAGTATGTGTAATATCATTTGCAAACATGTATGCTTGTTTGTGTGTATAAACTTCTATGTCTTTATATTATGGGCCAGAAACAAGCTTCAATAAAACTTTGCCAGAGGTCTGGGACACGTGATGATTATTTCATTCTATGAAGCTGTTTTAATCTGAGCCTTTGTATTTGGTCAAGAAAAAATATTATAAGGCACTTGATAAGAGTTACCAAGCCCCTGAAGTTCATTCTGAGATATACTGACAGTCTATCAGTGCGGAAAAAAAAAAAAAAAAAAAAAAGCAGTGTTATGAGCAAACCAAATGTGATACAGCTCGGTCATCCTCCCTTTTTTTAGCACTTCTTATTTCAAAGTCAGATCCCGGAAAATGAGGAAGGATTACCAGGAGCAAAAAGCAGCAATGACAGTAATGCAGCCCAGCATTCTGCCATTGATTCATCTGACTTTCCTCGACATGTGCACTGGGAAGCAAGGCTGGGGTATAGGCACTGCTGCTGAGACAGAGAATTAATGCTGTAACCATTGACTTTGGCCTTTCTGTATTAGGTGATAAGTGTGAAGGGCAGGGTGAATGTCATCTGCTTAAGGACACTTTAGAAATTCACAGTTCTACAATTGTGGTAACATCATTTCACCTCAAAAAATAGATATATTTGGGCTGCATTAGTACTGAACATTATGGCATTCTTCCATTTGCCTAAAGAAAATATACTGCTGAGGAAGGTGACTAACATTAACTGTTTCTCATCGTAGGAAATAAAACATATCCCGTGTGCTTTTCTCTGTTATGTGCTGCAGGGCTTAATTTTGCCTTGTGGATAGAGGCTATTTAGAGCCCGAAAAGAACGATGTAATAACACTTCAACAGTTATGCAATCTATTAATTCAAGTCTTCTGTGCTGCTGCCCCCACCTTCAAATACCAGTCATAAACTGATTGCACAATGAATGTCACTGTTTTCCCTTCAATGTGAGAGTAAACAAAAAAATTTACTGTGTTTAATGACAACAGAAAACAGAAAGCACACTGAACATAACTGAGTGTCGTGTATTCTATCTGATTGTACTGATTCTAGAAAGATGCATACTAGAAATATTTCTGGACATTAAAGTTTAGGGAGATTTAGATCAGTATGGGAGATATATCATTTTCCAACAGACACTGTTAAATTTTAAACTAAAAAGAGTTTTTCTCATTCTTTGTTTTTTTTGTTGTCTTTTTTTTTTTTGTTTTGTTTTATTTTGCTTTGTTTTTGGGGATTGGGGTTAGGGTTAGGGTTGGGGGGGAGGAAGGAAGATGGAAGGAAAGGAAATGGAATTATACTGCTCTGTTGTTTCATTTCATGTAAACACTCACGTAACACATTGCATGCATCACCACAGGTGACCAAAGTCAAGAAAACGATGCACTTCAGGAAGAGCAGAATTACACAGATAAGACCACGTGTAGCTAACAGAATTATACCCTCTTTCAAGAAAAGAAGAATGACTATATTAAGACCGGAATACAAAACCCATTATTTGCTGTTTATAACTTTTTTTTTCTTCTAATGAATACATATATCACATATCTGCAAATAACAAGAGCTCCCTCTAGTGAATTTTTATGGGATTCAAGGTGTTGTAACTACTAAACTTAGGTAAGAAAAAAAGCTAACAGGCAGAAAGCCAGTGAGATCATCCACTGTATCGAACAGAAAAAAAAGCTTTTAGTTACATTGGATATTTTTCGGGATACGTAGCACAGTGTATGTCTGTGATGGTTTCATGTGGGTAGGTAGCTCAGCTCCACCACGCTGCTCTCCCACTCTTGCTCCTCAAAATAACAGGGGGAGAAAATATGAAAAAAGGATGATGAATTGAGATATGGACAAGCTCACGCATGAATTACTGTGGCATTGGTGCTTGATTGCTGCTTTCACAAGTAGTGCACATTATGGCTACTTCTTCCTGTATGCCTGTTTTTCATTCAAGAACAAGGCTGGATGTGGCTCTGGGCAGCCTGGTCTTGTGGTTGCTGACCCTGCACATAGCAGGGGGTTGAAACCAGATGATCATCGTGGTCCTCTTCAACCCAGGCCATTCTATGACTCTATGATTATGAAATGTAATCCTTATAACATTTCTTTCAGCTTTCTGTATATCAGAAAGAATGTATTTGAAAGCTATTACGTCCATGGCTGATGTTACAGCAGGAATAACATTAGTGCTAGCATTTTGTAACTTTTCAGAGCATCAATTTACACTTTTTCCTTTAAAATACAGAAGATTTATTTCTGGCATAGTCTCAAGGGGTAGGAATGTAGTTAAGCACCAGATTAAAAATCTTTGCCATATGCCGAGTCTGACTGTGCTGCTATTGAAAGTCCCTGGAATGTTACTGGATCTGCTTTGTCCACTCTCAGATGAAAGCCTGAGGTAGGAAGTGTGATGGACTGTGCTGGTGCTCTCAAATTATGATACATGAACTATTCGCAAGTGCTAGATACTAGCAGTGGTTCCTGATTCTGTCTTTGTACTAGAACTTGACTAAACCAAGAATTTAATATTTCCATGCAATGTGTAGAGCAGTACCAGCAGCTACCAACATCTGTGATCTGAAGTTGCTACTCTGCACAACAGTTTCGGTCTTGGTGGAACTGTTTGACCACCAGTGAGTGTTTTCATCTGTGCTTCAAAGTCCTTATTTCCATGCAGTGGTTAACACCAGTCTGCTGCTGGGGGTGAATGTAGTCTCAGTTTCTCAACAGATGGGAGTTTTATCCAAGGTGAAACCTGATGCCTGTTTCAAAATGCTGGAACAGGAGCAGGAAGGTGCTGTAGTGGTTGAGTCACTGGGAAGCATCAGCGGCTGGCAGCAGGAGCAGCTTGCAGGCTCGGGATCTGCAGCAGGGAACTGAGAGCAGGACTTGAGGACAAGCAGTTATGTACCCAGGGCTCAAACTGAAGTTCTCTGAGAACATGGGGGCCTCAGTCTAGGGGATGGTGATAGTCTAGGGGAGTGAAGGTAGGCTTTCTCCTGTGCATGCGGTGCTTCGTACACAGCTGGAAGCTTCTGCATCCTTTGCTTGCACTGAACACAAGTATAAGGAATCCATCAATGGCCTATCAAATGTTTTTCCACATTTGTACAGTGAGTAAAACAGAAGCAAAAAGCAAACAAACATGAAATGAACAACTGCTTCCTGTGTTCACTACTGCAGCACTTTTTTTCACAACACTTACAAAGTGCCAGTGCGGAATGAAAGTACATTCAAAAGATAGAGTATTTTGGCATGTCTTAAATGTGTAGCATAATTATGGTGAATATATATGGCAAATTTACTGGTGGATGGTAAGCTGTACATGAGCCAGCAATGTGCCTTCAAAGCCCAGAAAGGTAACTGTATCCTGAGCTGCATCAAAAGAATCTCAGCATGCTGAGAGAGGTGATCCTGCCCCCCAAATACGTGCTACTAAGGCCTCACCTGGAGTACTGCATCCAGATTTGGAGTCCTCAGTACAGAAGAGACACGGACCCGTTGGAGTGTGTCCAGAGGAGGGCCAAGAAAATAGTCCCAGGGATGGAACACCTCTCCTACAAGGACAGGCTAAGAGAGCTGAGGCTATTCAGCCCGGAGAAGAGAAGGCTCCGGGGAGACCTGAGAGTAGCCTTTCAGTAACTGAAGGGGGGGGAGGTGCTCTAAGAAAGTAGGGGACAGATTCTTTAGCAAGTTCTGTCGTGACAGACTAAGAGGAAATGGTTTCAAACTAACAGACAAGAGATTTAGACTGGGTATAAAGAAAAACATTTTTACAATAAGGGTGGTGAAGCACCTGATGTAGCTGTAGGTGGTTCATTGCAGGGGAGTTGACTAGATGACCTTTAAAGGTCTTGACGTGTGGAATCAAACTCTGTAACCCAAGTAAGACTACAAAGCAGGTACAGTTTATTCAGTGCTGCACAGACACCTAGGTGCAAGGGGGATAGATCCGCCTAACTTGCACGCTGTCAGGAAAAATCATGCTACAGATATAGGCCAAACTAATACATAATCAATAGTTTTCCTGGAATTCGGATACATATTCATTACACCCCAAGAGTTCGTTAGCATGCTGACCCTCCCCTCTTGCACATGCGTAGTGGGTTGTGGGATGAAGATTTGTTGTTTTCCTCGCAAAGGCTTCTGACCATTTTCGCTGTAAACTCCTGGCCTTTTGGGGGGGGGGGCATCCCCCCAAACCAGTTTCTTCTTGCCCTGTGGACATCTAATCACCTCCCTGCCAAATGTCCTTGGGCTGTTCTCAAACCCTTATCTTTATGGCCTTCATCCCCCTCACTATCCCAGACACAGTGTCTGCCATCCCTTATTTTCTAACAAGCTCTACATTCTTGCTTCTGTAAACTATCTCTAACTATTCCCCTTCACCCCCCTTATTCTCAGTCACTGTGAAGCCTTCTTGCCTTTTTATTTTCACTTATGGGGCCCGTCTCACCTTTTAGTCTCTTCCAACTCAAACAATTTTATGATTCTATTATATATACTAGTGATTTTTTTTTTTTTTTTAGGACACATCAGTGATTTCCATATTTCCCTTTCTTTTCCCATGAACATATCTGCTGATAAAACAACTCCTGAATATTGACAGCACCAAGAATGTCATCCAGTTAAAGACTAAGACCTATGAATTCAAGTTTCTGCATGCAGATAGCTGCTTGTTAAACAGAAGCAGGATTCATCTTCTTGGTGTGGGGAACTGAAGCCCACTGAGGTACCCATGTATCTGTTAGCTGTGCTGCAGTAGGTTCGGTCCAGGACTTGCAAAGCCTCAGGCCCTCCTGAAGTAGCAGTAGAAAGCAAACATGACCTTGAGCTCACAGCCCCCAAGGCAGCACTGAATTCAGTAGTCCACTTCCTGTGCATTCCGCTGTTCAGAATACTGCAGATCACCCAGCACAGCCTCCAGCTGACAATATGCAGTCCCTCTGGAGACTGTCCAGCCCCATGTATGTGGCCTGAATATCACACAGCATCCTGAATAACACTAGACACTTGCATTTATGCAGCCAAATTCTGTACTGTTGGGCTGTGACGTTTTTTCATAAACTTGACTTTGAGCTGATTCTCAGGAAAACCACAAGATAGGTCAGAAAACAGTAAATGAGAGGCTGTCTTCCTTTGTAGGTGCTCCCCATGCTTGGAGACATTCAAGGACAATCACGAACCCCTTAGTCAGAGCACTGTGATGAACGGCACAGAGTCTAGTTGTAGGCCTGTAACTAGTGGTGTTTCCCAGGAGTCAGTCCTGGGCCCAAGCTTGTTCAACAATTGTCAGCAATCTGGATGAATGGATGAGCAAGTGTGATGATGATACAAAGCTGGGAAGAGTGAATGACACACTGGAAGGCTGTGCTGCCACTCAACAAGACCCGGACAGGCTGCAGAGTTGGGCAGAGAGGAACCTGATGATGTTCAACATGAGCAAGTGAATTGTCTTGCACCTATGGAGGAATAACTGTGTGCACCAGTACAGGATAGGGGATGATCTGCTGGAAAGGAGCTCTGCAAAGAAAGACCTGGGTGTCCTGGTGGAGAAAGGGCTAGTCACAAGCTGGCAGTGTGCCCTTGTGGCCAAGAAGGCCAGTGGCATCCTGGAGTGCATTAAAAAGAGTGCATCTCTTGCACTAGGTAGAGGAAGGTGATCCTTTCCCTTTACTCTGCCTTGGTGAGGCCACATCTGGAGTGCTGTGCTCAGTTGTGGGCTCCACAGTTCAAGAAAGACAGGGAGCTATTAGAGAGAGTCTAGCAGAGGGTGACAAAGATGATTAGGGGCCTGGAGCAAAAAAAAATCTCCCATATGAGAAAAGGCTGAGAGACCTGTGGCATTTCACTCTGGAGAAGGTTCTGAGGGTATCTCATCACTATTTACAGAATCACAGAATCACAGAATGGTCAGGGTTGGAAGGGACCTCAAGAATCATGAAGTTTCAATCCCCCTACCACATGCAGGGCCACCAACCTCCCCATTTAATACTAGACCAGGCTGCCCAGGACCCCATCCAATCTGGTCTTCCACATCTCCAGGGATGGGGCATCCAAAACCTCTATGGGCAGCCTGTTCCAACCCCTCACCACTCTGTAAAGAATTTCCCCCTTGACATCCAACACAAATCTTCGCTCCTTCAACTTAAAACCATTTCCCCTTGTCCTGCAGTTATCTACTCTTTCAAAGAGCTGACTTCTCCTCCTGTTTGTAGGCTCCCTTTAGGTACTGAAAGGCTGCAATGAGGTCACCCCGCAGCCTTCTTTTCTCCAGGCTTAACTAGCCCAGCTCCCTCCACCTGTCTTCATAGGGGAGGTGCTCCAGCTGCTTGATCTCCTCTGGACCCTCTCCAACAGCTCCCTGTTTTTCTTGTACTGGGGGCTCCTGACCTGGATACATTACTCCAGATGAGGCTTCACAAGAGCAGAGTAGAGGGGGACAATCACCTCCCTGTCCCTGCTGGCCACCCCTCTTCTGATGGAGACTGTTTATAATTATCTGAAGTGCAGGAATCAAGTCAATGGAGGTGGAGTCTTTTTGGTGGCGTGCAGCAATATAACGTGGGGACAAGGGACAGAAACTGGAACAGAGGTGGTTTCATACAGACATAAGAACTTCATTGTGAGGGTGATGGCGCACTGGAACAGGCTGCCCAGAGAGGCTGTGGAGTCTCTTCTGGAGATATTCAAGACCTGTCCAGACGCTTTCCTAGCTAGGTGTTGGACTTGATCTCTAGAGGTCCCTTCTAACCCCTACAGTGCTGTGATTCAGTGGCTGGACAGGGCCCTAAGTACCCTGGATCTAGCTGTAGGTATCCATGTGCGCTGCAGGTTAGTTGGATGATCTGATCCTTAAAGGTCCCTTCCAACTCAAACGATTCTATAATTCTTTGCTCTGAGGGAGAACGCAGATATAGCGAACACAGCGCTACACAGCACCCAGCGCCTTCCACCGCCACCAGCCGCCGCCCGCTGCGCATGCGCCACCGCCCGCTCTGTCCTACTCCACCGCCGCGCAGGCCGCCATCGCTCCCGGACAGGAAGCGGAAGTTGTGGCGGCTGCGCGCGGCGGCGGCGGCGCACGCGGGGTTGGCTGCCGTTTCCTGCGGGGCCCAGCCGGCACCCGGCCTGGCCCGGCGACTACGGGTGAGGCGGGGAGGGGGCGGGGAGCCGCGCCTCCGCCGGCGTCTGGTCGGGGACGCCGTCGTGGTTCGTAGTGGTGAGGCTACCGAGGGCCGGTGGCGGGGCTGCGGGCCTTTATGTAAAGGGGTGTTTTTGTGTCGTTGCAGGCAGCTCGCGAGGAGCCTTCCTGCTGGCGAACGGGGCAGCCTTCGCAGCGCTCCCCGCTGGGGTGCGTTTGTTGTTCGGGGCGGGCTGACGTCGCTCCCGTTCCTTCCTCCCTGCAGCAGGGGTAGCCGAGCCGCTTTCCGAGCCGTCGCCGCGAGCCGGCTTCGTGTGTGCCCCGAGATTGCCGTCGGCTCCTTTTCTTCTGAGGCCTTGCTGAGTTTTAATTATTTGTAGGTTCTGGTGGTTGTAAAGTAATTTAAGATGTTTGTACCGCTCGGTTTTAGCTCGGTAATTGACTCTTGTGTTAGGAGACGTTGGTTGGGAATGGTTAAATGTCCAAAGAATTGGATTGTTTACGGATAAGGGCTGTTTTATTTGACTACTGTGGGCCTGCAACTTTAAACTTGCATCTTTATTTTATTTATTTTTTCTCATCCTGTGCTTTTTCTGTGTTATGGCTGCTGCAACGATAGTTCATGATACATCAGAAGCTGTAGAGCTCTGTGCTCCCTGTGGGTTATACCTTAAACCCATTACAAAAATGACCATCAGTGTGGCACTTCCTCAGCTGAAACAACCCGGAAAGTCCATTTCGAACTGGGAAGTGATGGAAAGACTGAAAGGGATGGTGCAAACCCATCAGTTTTCCACTCTGCGGATTTCCAAAAGCACGATGGATTTCATCCGGTTCGAAGGAGAGGTTGAAAACAAAAGTTTAGTCAAGTCTTTCCTTGCGTGCCTCGATGGCAAAACGATCAAGCTGAGTGGCTTCTCTGACATTTTGAAAGTCCGTGCCGCAGAATACAAGATTGACTTTCCTACCAGGCATGACTGGGATTCGTTTTTCCGTGATGCAAAAGACATGAATGAAACTTTGCCAGGGGAAAGGCCGGATACCATTCATCTAGAAGGCTTACCTTGTAAGTGGTTTGCAGCAAAGGACTCTGGCTCAGAAAAGCCAAGTGAAGAAGTCCTTACAAAAGTTTTCCAGAAATTTGGAGAAATACGTAATGTGGACATACCCATGTTGGACCCTTACAGAGAAGAAATGACTGGCAGAAATTTTCACACGTTCAGCTTTGGAGGCCATTTAAATTTTGAAGCTTATGTTCAGTATCGGGAGTATGCAGGTTTCATTAAAGCCATGAATGCCCTGCGAGGGATGAAGCTGATGTTTAAAGGCGATGATGGCAAGGCTGTGGCTTGCAATATAAAGGTGAGAAGCTGTTGTCACAGATAAATGTTAATTCCATAGTGCCTAAAGCCTACAGTTGTTTACCAGCTGGCATTACTATACGGTATGGGGAACCAGTCCTAATGCAGTTCTAAAAGGAAAGTGGTAGAATAAACATGCTGTTAGACTGTAAACAAAGCAGGATGAGGCTATGCTCTTGCTCTTTTTTTTTTCCCTAAACAAAGCATTTACTGATATGAAAACAGCCAAGCAACTACCAAATATTGGGAACGTTACTTGTTAGATGGATTTTATAAAGTTATATATATTTGCAAATCTTGTGTTTTAATTTAAAAAATAATTTGTAGCAAATTCAGACTTGCTATGGCTGATTTTGAAGTGCATTTTCTTTTGTATAGACTAACAATTAGAAATTCTGGGAAGAGTAATAGCCTTTATATTTAATACCTGTGTTGATAAGGAGCTCTATCTGTCAAGTGTCAGAATTGTGAAGTAATGCTGTGTGGCCTCTATGGCCTGTGGAATACTGAGTTAATTGTGATTAGCGTACTTCATGAACAGAAAGGCCATTCAAACATTGAAACAACATGTTAGCCTATTTCTCTGTGAATCCAGTGTATTGAATTCATAATATTTACATGCTGAGTTCTTCAGATCTTTTTCTCCGTGACCTCGTTGTCTTAGAAGTTATTGGTGGGAGATTATCTGTCAGTCTCTTCACGTTATATCTGTGCAAGTGTGGCCTAAGGAAAGGTTGTGATATGTTAGGAGACTTGTCTGTGTATTTGTATATTGGCTGAATTCCTTGCTTATTTCAGTATATTTGATTTTCATTCATCCAATGAGCAAGCAGATTTCAGGAAAAAGCTTGAGTACTCATTTATGTAATTTGGGAGCATGCAAATATTAATTTATTAAGTTCTAATTCAGGCAGTTATTATCTTGTTATCAAAGTTGGTCAGCTGAAACGTACACAGTGTTGTACGTATACCCTCCTATTCTCAAGGGGATGTGAAATTCAAACTGTCACTTGCGTGCAGTGGATTGAGGTTCCCAAATTTAGTTTCTCTTTGCAAGAGTGTGCATGCCTTCCTGGCAGCTGCCCTGGAATTGATAGCAGAGAGAGAAGACTGTGTCTGTGCTGTCAAGACAGATCACTTTCATGCGAGGTCAAGAAGACTATCCAGCTCTTTTTCTACAGGACTTTTATTGAAACATTGTTTTTATGTTGTTTGACCAAATTACACTGCACGGTATGTATTCCTTCTTCTGTGCTCCATGGTTCATGTCTTCCACAATACAACAGCCTGTGTTACAGATCCCTGCTTGCACGTGGGTGGTATTGCAGAGTTATAAAATCATTCGGTGGTTTGGGTTGGAAGCGACGTTGAAGATCATCTATTTCCAAATGCTCTGCTGTGGACAGAGGTGCTGCCCACTAAACCAGGTTGTGGTATTTCACACAGGATTTGAGGACACCACGAGTGCGATGTGTGTTCTTGGGTGCAGCTGGACATGGCCAAGCTGTGTCCATGCATTCTAGAAGATGAGCATTTCCCCAGATCTCACTGTTCAGTTGTATGCAGCATCATCATGTTGTGTTTCCTGTGTTAAATCTGTAGCTATAAGCAACAGCCTAATATATCTCAATTTGTGAATCTTTACACTAGGGTAGGTGAGCAGGCACTTGCTTAAACCAGATGCTAAATGTTTTAGGACTGTTTATTTTCCCCAGAAGAACTTCAAGATTGCAGGGTTGCACACAAAGGGAAGCCTCTGTTAAGGCCCATTTCTGCCTAGAGCTGTGGCATACATGAGTTGAAATTTCTATTTGCTATTCTGGAAAACATTGTACAGCCTGGGCCTGAACCTCATGCAGTTTACAGCTGGCTGTCAAAACACAGAAAAGTGTAAATTGGTACCTCATTGTTCTAGCATGTAGGAAGTAACCTTCAGAGACATTTCCCAGTCATCATCTTATGGTTCTTTAGTGCTTGTTTGTTTTGAAAAACACTGTTTCTGACTGTATTTACACTGTCTTTTGTTCTGTTGTTTTTTTTTGTTGGTTTTTTTTTGTTTGCTCTGTTTACTTACATCTCTTTTAACTTATATTCTATAAAGGTTTCTTTTGACTCAACAAAACACCTCAGTGATGCATCAATTAAGAAGCGTCAGCTTGAAAGGCAGAAGCTTCAAGAGCTTGAAAAGCAGAGAGAAGAACAAAAACGCCGGGAGAAGGAAGCTGAGGAAAAACTAAGAGAGGAAGAAAGGTAGTTATTGCTTATGGCTCTCAGTTATATCCTGAACAGTAAAGTATGGCTAAACTGCAGTTACTTGTTCCTGTTTGCATCAATAGAAAACAACTGAGTACTTGCGAAGTTTACTTACTCCTGCAGCTGAAGCAAAGCACTTAAAAATGAGTGAGAATATTGTAGTCCTTTCAAGGTAGTAAGGTTCAGGGATCGTGGGACTTGGAGATGAAGAAGAATAGTTTGAACTTTTTTTTTTCTGTAAGTATTTAATTGTAGGGTCTTGAAACACATTTCTTCTACTAGTAAGTAACAAATATTGTGAAGTTTGTTTGCTCATAGCATTGGTATTTTTCTAGAAAAGAATGAGATGAAAGCATATTGAACAGTGGTATTTTAAGAAAATGGATGTAAATCCAGATGTCACATGACAATTATTCAGAATATAACTGTTAATGCAGATTTTTGATGCCCATTTGTTTTGATGGGTATAATTTCTCACTGCTTAATTTTTAATTATTTAACAGTTTCTAGAAGTGTGATGTAAACCATCTTATTGAAGCAGAACTATTAATTTACTCAGTAAGTTATTTAGGTTGTCACATATACTTCTGTTTGGTTCAACATAACAAACCTGCAAAATAGTCAGTTTCTTTAAAATAATCCATTGTAAGTCTGATCTCAGAAAGCTTTAGCATAAGCTACTGTTTTTCCTTGGTGTCTGCAATAAAAAGTACCAACCCACACACTTGTTAACTGGTTTGGAAATTTTCATCTCACTGTGATGATTGATGCCTAGCTGCCCAGTAATGTATCATTATTGTCTCTATAGAATTGGTTTGTTTGTTTTTTTTTTTTTTTTTTAAAAAAAATCTCTTATAACCATGTTTTATGTTTGAATATCAGCATATTTTTAAATATTGACAAGCTGGTGATTGTTTTCATCAGCACACGTAAAGGCTAAAAAATGCACTGTTTTTTATTTCAGTTATTCAATAATCAACAAATGTATATTAAGAAAAAAACTAATTCAGAGTACGAAATATATTTTTATATGTAGCCAGAGTCTAAAGTTGCACCTGCCCTAGACAAGGTAAAAATCTAATCTCGTTTTAGGAAGCAGAGAGAACTTGAAGAATATGAGAGAGAGAGAAAAAGAGAAGAAAAATTGCGCAAGAGAGAACAGAAGCAGAAAGATCGTGAAGTTCGACGAAACAAAAAGCAGCTTGAGAAACTTCAAGCTGAAGAACAAAAGAAACTTCAAGAGAAGATAAAGTTAGAAGAAAGGAAGCTCCTGTTGGCACAGAGAAATCTTCAGTCCATTAGGCTAATTGCGGAACTGCTAAGCAGGGCAAAGGTAACTATTATTTATTGCAAAAGCTAATGAGAAACCTGGCAGAACAACTGACGTAGGTGGGAGTGGGGGGCTGCTGCTCCTCATGGGGTTGTACTAAACCTGTTGTTTAGTTCAAAAATTCAAAACATTGCAATGAGCCCTTGGTAAAATGTGCACATAAAGGTGAATGGAAAAGTGAACTTGAATCTGTAGTCCTTCCAAGACTAATTGGTAGTCCTCTCAAGGCTAGGAAAAGAATGTAAACATGATAACATTAATTAAACAGACGCTAAGATATAAGACTCCTCATTTCTGATTTGGGTTTTGGTACTCTTTCCACTGTAGCCTTCAGCAGTTCCACTATTTCAGGTTTCAGAGAAAGGGGTTTCATTATTTGATGTTTAAAAAACATGTAGAATGATTTATACTCCGGAGCAAGTACTGTCAATTAAAGTTTTGAATGTTAGATTCTGTCTCTAATGGTGATGGTTTTATTTTTTTTCTCTAGTATTTGATTAAGATTTGGGTAAAGTTTTGTTAAGGTATTATGTAATACACTTGAAGTTTTTTTTGCAGGAATGAAAAGCAGTGTGGCAAAGCACACTTTGTTCTTTGATGCTGGTCTTTCCCAGTAGTGTTTTTGAATTAGAGCTCATACAATGCTAAATGGTCAATTGTATGCTGGGAGAAAAGAGGAGTAGTTCTTGTGGGTTTTGTGGCCAAGTAGACTCATAAAATAGGAGTTTTATTTTCTGTCTATAATATTGAGGACTGCACCAAGCCATTTGGTGTGGAATTAAAAAAAAAAAAAAAAAAAAAAAAAAAAAAAAAAGGAGAGAGAGTTTGAATCTCTCTTTAGTGTCATGTGTCAGTAAAGTGATTGACAATGTGAGAATCAGTTTCTACATGACTGTTTTTTTTTTTTTTTTTTTTTAATAGATCTATTGTAAAATAGTTTATGAATTATAGGTCACAAAACTGTAGGAGAAATTAAGTTTTAAATTTGTCTGAAACCTTCAAGTGTTGAGCTTGAGAATTATCAAATATTTCAAATTGCGTATGTTGCTCTTGCTTGTGTGTTACATTTCTCATACTAAGGGTGCATAAAGATGAAGCTTTTCTTTGCATTGTGAAACTGCTGAAACTGAATCCACAAAATTCTTGTCGATGTTATACTGATATTTCACTTTACAACAACTGCATGTTACAGCATTCTTTATTTATTTATTTATTTTTCTCTCCTGTAGCAGAGGAAGCAATCTTTTTATTTTAGGACCTTCAACGTCTGTTCATAAGACATTTTATTTTCTTACCAGTTTGCTGCTTATGTGTTATGGTACGACTTGGAAGCATGAACAGATCTATAAGTATTTTCTTTACTGTTACTTTCCCTTTCATTGTCTTTCAGACAGTAAAGCTTTTGGAACAAGAACAAAATGAAGAAAAGATCCGTCTCCAGCAACTAGAGGAGAAACGAAAGCTTCAGGAGGCTGAGCTCAGACGTGTGGAAGAAGAAAAAGAAAGAGCACTGGGGTTGCAAAGAAAAGAAAAAGAACTGAGGGAGAAACTACTGAACAATCTTCTTAGCAAGAAAATGGATGCAGTTCATCAAAGCAAAGAAGAAACGGAAGCATCTCAGTCTGGCACTGTGAAAATTGCTAGTGATGTTCCGCACACCGTGTCATCCAGCTGCATCACTTCTACCTCAGGACAGGCTGTTACAGACAAACTGGCATCAGACTCTCAAAGAGAACTACCATCCCCTGAGAATGTAAATGCTCAATGCAAGTATTTGAATGGCAATATTCATGACAGAGTTGATGTCAAAGAAGGTCAGAAACTTCATACCACGGACTCGGAGAGGTGTTCAGAGAAAAGAAGTTCAACACTGTCATGTGTTCCTGCCAATAACCAGAAGCAGAATACCTGCAAGAAGGACTCGCGCTGTGAGCAAAGCAAACAAAGCACAGAGCCAAGGAGAAGAAAGAGCCGTTCATGTAGCAGCATAAACACTGATGAGAGTAAGGGTAAGCGAGAGAGAACCAGGCACAGAAGAGATGCGAGTTACCAGGATGAAAGAAGGAGGAGGGAAAGGAGGTATTATAGACACTCTAGCAGAAGTTACAGTCCTCGACGAAGTCATAGTCCTCGTCGAAGAAGTGTAAGCCCCAGGCGTTCACATTATAGAAGAACTCACAGTAGTGAACGTAAACGAGACAGAAGAGAAAAAAGCCGTAGTCGCAGAAGCTCAAGCAGGAAACGAAGGTACCGAAGGAGATCACTGAGTAAGCAAAGGAGTACTTGGAGTGGGTAGTGGAGGCCCCAACTGTTTGAAAAGGCTGTGGTTGGACACAAGGGCCAGAAAGTCGTAAATGAGACCTCACTGGTGTGACTGCTGTAAGAAAACACTTCTGATTCAACCAATGCATAACTTGCATCTAGTCCCTAAAATAGATGCCTGATTTTTTGAAGTTCTGTTGTGCTTTGTTGTCTCTTTCTAGGTTTCTACCACAATGTAGTTGTACTGCTCGTATTTGAATTCCTACTGTGCTAAAAGCCAACCTGCTTTCTGGATTTTTTTTTTTATTTTTTTTTTCAGTTTTCTAAATTGTAATTTCAGCTGATTTACTTTTTCCTCTCTTATGTATGTGCCAGTTACAGGAACTCCAGTTGTGACAAGCTTTGACCTACAGATTTATCTAAAATGCTTTCTGGTGTACTTAATGAAATCATGTTTAACAAAGTAGAATTTTTCCTGATTGAGACAGATAACAAGACTTTCGTATGATTCTTAAAACTGACTATTAAGATATGCAGGAAATCTTTTAAACTGCTGTGATTCCTTCATACATCTGTATAGTGCCAGGCTTTGTTGCCCAAGCTATTCTGGTATGTAATGCCCTTTGTGTAGTAATACTTTCCATGTAAGAAAGGCACACTGGTGTAGGAAGTAAAAAGCAGTGGTAAAAAGGTAGAAAAGTTGTTTTGTTGCCTTGTTGACATACTTGGCTTTTAATTACTTCGGGTGATGTTAGAGCCACTTGAAGCTTTTTTTCAGGTACGTACAGAGCTAGCCATTGTCTTTTGAAAAAGGGGCCTTCTTGCTAAATTATTTTTACTTGTGGTGTTGGAAAGTAAGGCTGCAGTGTCTCTTGTTAAATGCATTTAAGACTACATTTGCTTCTAAAATGGAGCTCAGGAATATGAAAAGCTATAACGTTACAGTGAAAGAGTTTATTTTGCCTTTTTATGGTAAAATTAAAGAGAAACCTGTTTCCAGTGAACTGAAGTCGCTGTTTTCATGTGTCAGTATGTTAATACCTGCAGAATTGTTGTATGAGAATCATTTTGTTTAAAACAAGCAAACATTTGAATAATGAGGCTTAGCTGCTTGTCTTGCCAGTCCTGTCATATACAGCTGCATCCACTGTTAGTTCAGCAGGATGTGTGCTCCTGGGGTGCAGTTTTCCCTACACTGATGTGGGGAGTGCCTCTTTGTTTCTCTCCTTGAATCCACAGACTGATTTATCTAGTCATGCTCAATACCACCAGTCTCCTGAATTTGAGCAGCTGCTTTTGTTGATGAGTTAATTTTCTACAGTCTTTGCTGAAGTATTAGAAATCTATCTACTTGAAGATAAACATATTTTGTAACAGTTTGGCTGAAACCCACTATAATGTTGATTGCAAGTTTTGATGGAATGCCTGTTTGTAAATCTCTGTGACTCTAGCCTGCTATCAAATAACTGATGTGCTATCCATGGTAACGTCATATTTGAGGGAAGGGAAAAAAAAAACAACTGTGATTCCATCTGCAGTTCTGTAAGAAGTTGACCTAAGGCTGTCAATGTTTTTGAGCTCAGGGTTAGGATTCTTACTAGTTAAGTATTAACTTAACTAGTTAATACTAGTGGATGGTAGTGTGGATTTCCACTGGGATTTATGTCAGGATCTTGGCAATTAATATATGTAATTGGGGAAATGCTAGTATGTAGTGCTACTTTCAGGAGGTCTTCAGGCTGACACATCATATTGAGCACTGTCTTCATACAACATACAACATACAAAAAGTACAGTAGCATAAAGTATTCCGTTGATTAAAAGCCTAAAAGTGCTTTGAAGCTACTTGCAAATGCTTACTTAAAATGTGAGGAGAGAATATGAAGGTAGTTGTCTTTCAGCCAGCTTGACCCAATCACAGCCTCTTAAAACTACTGCTTAAAGTTGCCCAATAAATATGCTCACTGCAGAATTTCATCTAGTATTAACACTTTGAGGTATTGTTTCAGATGCATGTTTTGCTTCAAAGCTCTCCAAAGTCTTTTCAGTGCTGAATCCACTGAAATGAATATTGCATCCTGTTTCCTTGTAACCTGGGTCTGGCTGGGCTAACTTTAACTTCATTCATAGCAGTGAGCAGGTTGGTGGTGCTTGGTTGTTGTTATTCAGTTACACAGTGAGATGCACAGTGACATGGACTCCAAAACAAACAAAAAAAATAATAATGCCATCCTATGGTACCTGGGACTGCAAGATAATTTTTTGTCAGCTGAATGACAGGCATGGTACAGTGGTACTTCTTTATAGACCAGCTTCTTTGTCTACTCCATCTGTTCTATTTGTTGGTAACCCAGGACTCGGCATGTTCTAGTCTATTTCACTCCATATGGCCTTGATAATGATGCCTATAGCTGAATGCTTTTGTACTGCAAGTAACCAACAGCACCCACAAGGCAGTCAGTTTAAAACCTGTTCAGATATTTTTCTACTCTGTGATAAGTGTGGATGTACCGTGGAACTGTAGTGGGCGCCACCACGTTTCTGTTATTGGTTCCCAAATTCAGCATTGATGATGTCTTTGAACTGCAAAGAAACTTGTTGAGACTGTAATCTTTTGATACAAACACAGCTATAATTATGTTCTGCTCTGCCCAGTACCATCTATTAAAATTTTTTTCTTATTGCTGAGGTATGTGCTTGTAATACTTCAAAAACCTCGGTGGTGCGATAACATGAAGAACATTATTTTTGATAGTAATCACGTGTTCTGTATTGATTATATGTCATTATATCTCTACCAAGTGCATTCTAGAGGTCTTTGTGTTTCAAATGAAAGAATCTGGAATACCAGCAGGCTTTCTAATGGCTTCTAGAAGATTACATATTACAGTCACTGATATTTTACTCTCTTCTGGAAGAATATTGTGATGCTGATTGTCTGCTTGTATTTGCAGGACTGACTTTGAGGAGCTGAAAAAATTAGTTGGTCTTTACCTTCTTTAACATTCATTAAGAGTTAACAACTAATAATTATCAAAGACATCCCAAAATGCTTTTGAAGTACTGAATTTATATTGATATGATGAATATTGGACAGATACCGACTAACACGTAAGGCTACTCTGTTAACTTTACTCTCAGGCATTTAGCTGCTAGAAATCCAACTGTGAGAATTTCTGCAAAGGTATCTATTTGCATGTTTTAACTCCTGAAATTGGGCTATGAGAATTATGTACCAATGGTTATCTGACTCTTACTCCTTGCTTTGACTTGCCGTGAGATATGCATTACTTTTGTTTCATTGCATCAAAGTTGTACATGTGTTATCCCATTTGTTAGTGTTCCTATTTATTTCCCTTGCAAAGTGACTGGAAATAGAGATTGATATCAGCGTTTTTATCTGAAATATGGCTGGAAGAGTAGCTTATTCAACAGAAACTACTTCCTATACACAGGAATGCTCCAAGCCCTTCAGTGTCTTGTTGTGAGGCTTTTCATCTGCTTACTGGTTGCCGTGGTAATTTTGATAATGGGCAAGTCTTACTGCCAGAAGTAATCGAGATGAGTAAGAAGTGGTTACTAAAACCATGACTATATCCGTATTTCTTCTAATTGAGTCTGCCTTTGTAGAGTAAGCTATTCAGTGACATAAAATAAAGGGATATGGGTGATTAGGTTGTGCTAATAAAACACTTCAAATGTCATATGAAAATAGTATCTTGAAAACTGTTAAGAGTAAATGGTAATTTTAACACTGGCTTTCAACATAGCAACTATGGGATTGTGTAGTTGATGACTGACCAGTGCAGTCTGGACATCACAGGTGTCAGCTTTAAGGCAGTTTTGAACACACTGTGTAAGAGACTTGCAGCTGCTCGTGTTTAAGAGCAGGGGTACAGGTATTAGTTAAGGCAGCAATTAAACTGAGTAGTTTGGTATGTGCCTTAATTTATAAATGGGTAAGGAAAAACAACCTCTGTTATCTTGTATTGTTATACTGGTTAAATCTTTTTTAAATTATGATTAAAAGAAAATATATGCATTGCCTATGTCTGATATGCTGCCTTTGAGGTTTGGTTATAATCTGGATGCAAAAGTCATTTCATTAAGTTTATATTGTATTATATTGACGTAGTCCTTCTCCAGCCTGACAAGTATGTTAATTGCAGAGTCTCTCTTGCAGCATCACAATAAATTTACAGAGCTGTCTCTAGAGTGTGTATAAGGCTGCAAACAGGTTGCAGTTCTTCCTTCAGTATGGGGTATGCGGAAGCTATCCCATTGCTGTCTTATGTTCTTATGTGTAAGTGTCACTTTACTGGTATCAAAAGGAAGTGTACCAGTATTTTTCTGTTGTACCTAATCTGAAGACTGAAGGCCTGTAATGCATGGCCTTTTTTTTTTTTTTTTTTTTTTTTTTTTTTTTTTTTTTCCCTAATCATAATACAGAAAGCACACTGTACCAATTTTCCTCTTACACGCTGTATGGCCCCAACAGCATCTTCTGCTACCTAACAATAAATCTGTGGATTGGTTTTGCCATAGGTACAGGTACAACTTCTGAAAGTATAAAGCTGTTTGGAATGTTCTTCAGTTGATAACTAATCTAGTCACATGTGCACTGTGGCAGCTGTAAAGTGAGTTCCACCTGGTCTGGGTGGGATGCTCAGGAGTGCCATCCTTGAAATGATTATTTGTAGGACAAAGAAAAGGGTTGATGGTATGGGGGTTCTCTGGGCAGCCCAGAAGTCTAAACCTGTCCAGCAGCAAGTGCCCGAGCAAGTATTTATGATCTTGCAGGGATAGATCTTCCCTGCAATTCTGTGCATGACTATGGGAATATGCCTGAGTAATCTCCTAGGAAGTACTAGTAGGAGTGTCTGCTACTGTCTACCTTAACCAGGAAAGGGAAGGACTGTCAGTGTCTTTCCCTTTTGCTGTCTGCCCTGAATGTTGATCACAAAGAGCATAAGGCTGTAACAAGCATTTGAGATGTGTCAGCAGGTGAGAAGAGGGGTGCTTACCCATGTCAAGCCATGGGGAGACTTGTCACTGAAGCTCAGTTTGGAAGTAACAGATTGCTTATGGCTTCAAATATGTTCTCAATCAGAGTTTCTGCTGAGAAAGGGGAAAGAGACTGAGCTGGGTATACAGGATTTCCTGCCTGCTACAAATGTCTGCCAGTACTGTATGTGATGTAAACAGGAAAAACTAAAACTAGCTGGTTTCAAAACTGGTAGCCAAACATGAGAAGAACAAGAAGTGAAAAAGAAGAAAGTTTCATTGAAGCTGGATGTTCAGACAAAGAAAAAATATGATACTGTCTTAGCTTGTTAGTATTCTTTTTTTTTTTTTTTAAAAAAAAAAAAAAAGCATCAGCTATTATCTTAATGAACTTCCAGGCCAACAGACACCTGACAATAAACTCAGTATGTTCAGAGGCTGAATGTTAGTGAGAACAGTTGTTTCCATGGTAATGTTATAGAAGCTTGTTGGTATTGTTGTGTCCCTGAGACTTATTGCTCATAAAGAAAGTTGTATGCATGAATATACTGTCAGCTGTCATTTCTCACCAGCAGGCACATTAATTTCACTTGAAATATGCTTTATTCATTAAGAATTTCTTTTAAGCATTATACAAAAATGGTGTTTTGTTTTTGTCATATTTGTCTGTAGTGCAAAGATGAATTTATTACCAGAGCAGAAACCTGAAGATAAAGTATCAGCTTTAGCCTGAGTGTGATCTAAGTGCTATGACAAAAACCTTGATGGGGTTTTCAGAGGCAGAAATCCACTGCAAGTTCATCTCCATGAATGCATTTTTAGCTTACAAGGGGCTTAGGCTTTAAGCCCCAGTAAAGTTTACTTGGAAACAGCAACACAGTGCATGTGGCTCTAGATCAATCTGATGTGAGTTATCCGTAACCCTCCTCCCCTGTATCTCTCTGCTGGTAGTAATCCCATTAGATGATTGCATCTGGTGTCCTTGACAGATGGATTTAGTCAATTGAAAAAGAACTCCAGCTGGTTTAATCGACTGTGTGGTTGTTTTATAACCAGAGCCTCTTGTACCTACAACTTTGCCTCAAGTGGAGTGGATCTATGGCTCATTACTGGGCTCTATCAGTTATGCACATAACCATTTTGTTATTTAGTTAGAACTACAAGAATTGAGATGTTTTAAGCATTTTCTTTTCCTCTAGAACTGTCTTTAGAATGGGTCTGAGGAACAGGGGAGAACGGTTTTAGATTTGGTGAAGTGAATGAATTTTGCAGAATCACAATTCCAATATGCGTTACCTAAATGATAGCTGTGATTAGTCAATATCTTTTGGGGTGTGGGGATAGCTGGGGAAGATGCTCCTTTTTTTTTTTTTTTTTTTTTGGTGTAGCCACGTTATTGGAATCTGTTGTCTAGTTTTCCTTCAAAGAAGCCACCTCTTGTTGTATAAATCAGCTCACATTTTACAGTCGCGGGCAAGGAGGTATGGTTCAATCTGCAGCATTCACAATACAAAACCAGCAGAATCTAATCTGTACAGACACATCAGGCAAGGCCATAACACTGTAATTGCAGGCTGTGTTGTCCAGGATGGTGAACTCTGTTTGTACAGTTTGGGTGAGCTGTAGCTTTTTTATGTTTGGCAGAAACGCGTTGGTAATGCAGTACGCCTTGTGTTGATAGAATATAGGAAACATAGATGGTTTTTGCGTTGTGTACAGAAGGGAAAAAGGCTGATAACTACTTCAAGAGTTAGTTACAGTTAGCTAGTTATATTTCACTGTTTTATTACTGGCTAAAACAAATACAGTATTTTCTGGCTATAATGAAAGGAACATAATAGAAAATATGGATTGTCAAAAGGAAACTTTCAGTTGTTAAAGTTTTGCTGCATCCTCAGAGTGGCAAAAAGGAAAGTATAGGAAACTGAATTGGCCTGTTTCTTCTATAAATGAGGTAGGATCAAAGGAAAAGCACTGAACTGGCCTTCTGCAGTTGCAGATAAATACAACCCTAATTCCTAGGAAAAGGAGAACATCAAAATTTTATGTTGGGACAGTACTATAAGTGCACCTTTTTAAAGATGCAGTGTGATAAAGTACACAAAATGTTGAGCTGCATTGTATTGCTCAGGTTTTGACTGTTAACCTTACTGCTGAAGCACGGAAAAAAACTACAACTGGAAAAGCATTATTTTGTAACATGTTGCCATGGCCATATCACCCAAGTCAGGTCTGATTTAATCTTATTGACTGAAGGGTCACTAAATGTGTAATATAAAAACTGTGTTCCTTTCTAGAAAGGGCCTGCTTTTACAAAATGCTGAGGGCACGATGACCAGCGTTTACAAGCTGGTGTAATGAACAGTGGGGCTGATGATGAAGATGACATCTATTCCACGTCAGTCATTTGGAGGTCATCTCATGGTCACCTGCAAAATAAAGGAAAACATGAGGAGTAAGTTTAGGGTTTTTTTTTTTGTTTGTTTGTTTTTTTTTTTTTTTTTGTAGACTTTGCTTGCGTGACAACTGTCAGAACAAATTTATCACTGTGACAAAGCAGGACAGCAGACAGGCTCTTGTAGCCCTTCCTTGGTCTTGCTGTTTCTGTGCCTATGGATAGGGTGTGCTTCATGGCAGTCTGTGGACCTGTGCCTGTCACAGCACTTCTGAGGTCCCCTCCTGCATGCTTTGCAGTAGTTATGTCATTCTTTAAATTGTATGGCTAAGCCTTGATGTCACGCTATTCTAATCTGAACAGGTCCCTGTTTCAGTGGTATCAAGGTAAAGATTGTGTGTGTCTCCTAGCTCATGATGATTGATGGATGAGTGAAACTAGGAAGGTCAGATATGCTTGGCTTGGCTAGGAGGATGTCTAGACCTTTCTGAACTGAGTGGATGCTCCTCCACTCATAACCCATGAGAATGTCCCAGTTTCACTTCTTCAGAAGCATGCCACCAAGTTGTCTTCTGTCCTCTGGTCCCATTTCATTGGGCTTCCTGTACTAGGAATGTCTCTCAGCATCAAGACATCAGTGTGATGGGATAGAGCTGCTTTTGAAGAAGCCTAGGATAAGACTTGGGTTTGGTTTATGAACTGGTGCATTATAATGAGTTCAGGTTCCTCATATCTGCTCTGTAGTGTGGTCTTCAGAGCTCGTTTTTTCCTCAGACATCTTCAACTTTCAGTTGTTTCTGAAATACCATCATGTTAATTGACCACTGAACCAATGGTATTTGCTTTAATCTGCACCAACACTTCTTAGCCTGGTTCTTGATGATGAAAGATGCAAAGAAATAGTTGAGGCTGCCTTAAAAAAACTGTTGAAGGTAAATAACTTAGCTTATGTGTTTGTTAACCGAAGTGTTTCTCAGAAGCAATGAGATTAAGTGGATCAGCTGGTGTGCTGTGCCTAGTGGAAAGAAGCTTATTTAAATTAAGAGGAGCAGAGAACCTGTGTCTCAGTACTAAAGGAAGATGGACTCCACAGAAGACCTTGACTATCCTCAAATCATCTTTCAATACAGCAATGGATTTTTAGTCTCAAAGGTAAGAACCATAAATCAGTCTTGGATAAAAATCTTAAAAGCAAAGTGAAAGATATACTCAAAAATCTCACCTTAGTTCCTTAATCTAAACCTTTAGAAAGAAAATAGGATAGTTTCCTATGGGACAATCTCCTCATCTAGCTGTGAAGGAAATTTGAGAAGACAAAAGTTTGAGAACTTTGGCTCCTCAGGTGAGAGTTAATGTTTATTGAGATCCCACTGACCTTAGGATGAGCAGATCTTGTTGCTGCTGGAGGCTTTGAAAGCACAGTGCTTTATAGCTGAGAACTTGTTGTCTGCCTCAAATGAGCAAGGCTCCTTACATCATGGGATGTCTCTTTTTTTTTTTTTTTTTTTTTTTTTTTTTTTTTTTTTTT
>NW_024884364.1:52577663-52631921 GCF_019232065.1 Centrocercus urophasianus | reverse complement strand
TTTTTTTTTTTTTTTTTTTTTTTTTTTTTTTTTTTTTTTTGAGTTTGAGTTTGAGAGCCAGAAGACTGCCTTGCGTTTCTGCCTTTTCCCTTTTCATACCCAACAAATGGTAAGACTTTTCAGATATGTTCTGAGAGAGTTTCCTTTCTTCTCACATGATTTTTTTGATTTATATTTTGCAGAAGGCAATTTTTGGTAACTTCCATTTGTTGTCACTTTGTGACTTTAAAAGGATGGTGTTCTTTAAAGCTATTTTTTCCAGAGAGCATCTGATCATGGCACAAGGTTAGAATGAATAGTTGTAATTTCCCTAACACTTGCTGATGTTTGCCTTTGTGTGTGGACATAGGCAGAAAAATCCTGTCTTCCAATGCAGTGGAGGTTTTTTCTTCATTTACAACTCTAGTTGTCTTTCCTACTGTCTTCTGCTGCACCTCTAGCCAACACGGTAACAAAAGGAATACACTTCAGAGGTCTGTAAATGCTGCTGAATCCAAAGGCTCCAGAAGTGCAGAACACTTAGTGAAGAGAGGAAAAAATAGATGACGACAGACCTTTCTGCTTGGTGAGAAATAAGATTGCCCAGCACTTTCAAAATTAAAAGCAATACGATGTTTTTGAGAAACAGTCTCAACTTTGGTTAAGCCATGCTGTTCTTACTGAGGGTAAGAGTAGCTTCCCTTGGACGTTATCAAATCACTGTATATATCAGTAGTCCAATGAGCTGATAACGTTATGCAGGTTTTGGGGGGCTTTTAGGTGGCCAATGAAATAGGTTATCTGTTACTTACAAATTTGTCTGTTTACAGCTAGAGAAGGATATTTTTCTTGTTATGTGTAGTTGTGTATGTCTGTCTTAAGGCTTCTCTCTAAAGCTTATACATACACCTTCACTCTTTTTGAAAAGACAGTGCATTTTTGTTGGCCTGAATAAGGCTGCCATCTCGGTTGAGACAAAACTCCCTTCCCTGGAGACTCTGCTGTGGACTTTGGTACCTGAAAATAAATCAGTTGTGTGTGTGGGCATTACTCAAAGAGGGTCTACAGAGTGGGATATCCACCCCTTCCCTATAGCATATGTTAAATAATTAGTTGAAAGGGGAGGGGAAAAAAAAAAAAAAAAGAAAGAAAAAAAAAGAATGACCCCCTCCTCTGAATAAGACCAAACCAACAAAACATAAAGCCAACAAACTCACAGTCTTACCTTTGCTTAAGTTCTCCAAGCCAAAAAAAAAAAAAAACCCAAAACCAAAAAACAAAGCAACCAAACAAGTGAGATTGTAAATGTGTTCTGAAACAAAGCTAAAATCAAGAACATTCACAACCGAAGAATGGCCCTTAAGCATGAACTTTGTAAGTCTGAAAAATTGTTTGGTTTGGCTAGTAAACATAAAAATAAGGTTGCACTATAAGGAATCTATGGCATTATCAGTGCTTAGAGAATATTCAGCTGGACTTGTGCATATGAAATAATTTTTTTTTCAGGTAAAAAAATATTTTATTATGTGTATATTTTCTCCAACAAAACAACTTGGAAATGCAGTTAACTTTGGTACTTTCACCTGAGCCCTTCCTCTCACTTCCAGGTTATGTTCACTGCCTGTGAGTTAGGAGTGTTCGATCTTCTGCTGGAGTCAGGACAACCTCTATCTTTAGATGTCATTGCTGCACGCTTGGGTACAAGCATCATGGGGATGGAAAGACTTCTGGATGCCTGTGTGGGATTGAAGCTTTTGGCAGTAGAGCTGAGACGAGAAGGAGGTAAAGAAGGAAGATGAAGGGGAATCACAGAATGGTTGAGATTGACGGGGACCTCTGGGTTCATCTGGTCTGACTCCTTTCCAGCAGGGCCACCCAGAGCAGGGTGCCCAGATCAATGTCCAGGCAGCTATTGGAGATCTCCAAGGAGGAGATTCTACAGCCTCTGGGAGCCTGTGCTTTTTCACCCGCACAACACGGAAGTGCTGTCTGGTGTTCAGACTTCCCATATTCTTGTTTGTGCCCACTGCCTCTTGTCCTGGCACTGGGCATCACGAAAGAGAGCCTGGCTTCATCTTCTTCGCACCCTTTAAAGGTAGAAGGAAAAAAGGAAAACTCTTAGAGTTCTCATGATTTTGAAACTGAGGTCCAGTGTGAGGAAAGGTGATACCTAGTCTTAGGCCGGTTACCATAGCTTAAAGAAGAGATCATCTGAAAGAAGCAGGAAATGTCGGCATGATTGGAGACATACAGAAACTCTCTCTTGGGGTTTCCTTTATCTCTAAACTTCTTTGTGCAAGAGCTTTAAATGATCTTGTACAAGATAAGTTCTGTAGTGATAGTTGTCTCCAGAGAAGTATGATGTGTGGGCATGATTTTAAGCTTTAAAACAAAATGTGAAGGCAACTTAAAAGCACATTTGTTTTCTTTGGAAGTTTTACCATTGTGTGAAGGAGCTTGTTAGGTTTCTGGTCTGAACTGAAAAGTGACAGGAATTCCATCTTTCCCTGAAGTCTTTGAGTCCATGTAATCAGAAAAGGCTGTGCCCATCAGACAGCTAGTGATGATGAACTTTGAAATGTTTGAGTCCTGGTGTGGTTGTGTTTTCTTGCCCTGTTTCAGGCTTACAGCAGGTGCTCTAGGAGTTCAGGGAACTTATTCTGACAGCAGAAGCATGTAGATAAATAATGAACCTTACAAAATGTTCCTCTTACTGTTCCTGAGATGTTTTACTCTGAAGGAAACATAGGTAGATAGTGTTTACCCATGCTGAATGGGACAATGCAGATTTCACCAGCCCTCACCAACCCCAGAATACTGTGCTACACATTACCTTTGGAAGAACTAAGTGTAGAAGCAACGTGTTTCTCTGTTGGGATGTACAGATCTGTTCTGACAATGTGTATATATATCATGCTGTACAATGGGCTTGGCAAGATGATATCATATATGTTAGTAAATGTATTTATTTCACCTCTTAGCCTTCTACAGAAACACAGAAATTTCCAATATCTACCTTACGAAGTCAAGTCCCAAGTCTCAGTATCATATTATGATGTATTACTCCAACACCGTCTACTTGTGCTGGCACTACCTGACTGATGCTGTGAGGTGAGGGGGAGGATGCGGGTGTTGCAGGCTACTTTGCTACATTTGTGTGTCTCTTCTTAGCGTCCCTAGAAGGGGTACAGAAGATGTTGGATGGTTCTGAGAAAATAAAATTAAAAAAAAAAAAAAAAATCTACTGCTGTTGCTACTGCATGTTTGTCCATTTCTCCTCCTATCTCCTCCCTAGAGTAGATCTAGAAAGGACCTCTGTGTGTTTCGGTATCTGGGAGACAACTTCTTCATTGCAGTTGCTTTTATTTTTAGAGACATCAAAATAAATGATGAGTAGCAATGACTAAGGATACTTCTATTGCAAAGGCATAATAGAGTAGCTCACTATAGGGCATGGAGTCTCACTTATTCTAGTCTGCAACAAATGAACAAACTGGCTATGCATGAAGGTGGTGATTGGTGATCATCACACCAGTTTTGCACCTCTGCCTCAAATGTAGCTCCATGGAGAACAAGACATTCTTGTTGAAATATTTCACCATCTTTTGGGAGTGGCAGGCAGGGATGTCATTACATCCATGGCACAGAGACATATAGTCTGTCTACTAACCTCAGCTCCTGTGTGTCTGCAGTAAAGAGGGAATCCATGCTAGTATGCTAATTTTTTTTTTTTTTTTTTTTTATTGCTATTTTAGAGAAGGAAGAAATCAATATGAAAGAGCTTTTGGCATTTCATCTGAAGACCTCTTTGGAGCCATGTACAGGTATTAGTATATTAATATAAATGTATAATATAAATGTATTTCTTGTGGTAGGCAAAATTTGTTTTTAATTATGACTGAGTTTTAATATTGTGATGTGAGAATTCAATTCATTAAAAACATCATGCAGAGTTTTCCCTTCTCAGCAATATCCATTACTGGAACACTTGGATATTTTGAATAGGAATGTATAATTTCCTATTATGAAAAAGAAATCTCAGGTCTCCCTGAAGTACAAGAACTAGCAGTAGTGCACTCATTGACTTTGCTATATTTAATTCCCAATTCAAGTGCATCAGTGCATACCTATTCCTTTTTGCTGGATAAGTCTCTAGCTAGGTTTATGTGCAAAGGGAAGATATTGGTTGCAAATAAAATGAGATATCAATGCTTAAGCTAAATTTCTTAGTAAGAATTCTATGATAAAGAGTCACTAAGAATACTATGAGTTACATTTCTAAGTTACGTTTCTGTATGCTGTGTCTGTTACTAGATCAGAAGAAGAAATGCTGAAGTTCTTGGCTGGCCAGAACTCAATCTGGAGTATATGTGGCAGAGATGTACTTACTGCATTTGACCTTTCTCCTTTCACACAGATTTATGACCTGGGAGGTGAGCATCAGTAGATCTTTTTCGAAAAGCCTCTGAATTATTTTTCCAAGCTTGAGGAGGGCAAATAAAAAAAAATACAGAAGAGCATCTTCTATTTTACATGATGGGCAAAGCAATGGGTAGGGTATATCTTAATCTTGTCAGCAACAGAGGGATGTTTTCTCATTCTGAATGTGTTTTTAAAAAATATTAGATTGGTGTGAGTATTAGGAAGCTCAAGTTTTTGTCCGTGGATTCTCATATGTGCATATAGTAGCTCATCTCGTTTACATGTCAGATTTGCTCTTTTGTATTTCCTTGCTTGATATGTTCTTTCAGTGCCAGACTCTTTCTCCTACAGTCAGCGCCGTTATATTGATGTGCCATTATGCCTCCACTCTCTTTCCCCATTGCTGCTGAGCACTGCTGAGATTTATGGAACCTATTAGGTTACCTTACTGCTCCATCCCTCACTTGGCAGCTCTGTTTTTCACTTCCCACCTTTTGTGACCCACCAGTGGCTGAGGTGCTGTGTAAGGGCTGTAAGAGCTGGAGCTGACCCTGCAGGCTGGAGTAACCACTCCTGTCCTTCCTCTTCCTTTTCTATGGCACTTGAGGACAAACGTATGCCATCAGGTGCCGTAGAGCTGGATGCACACTGCTGACGTTGCTTTACAGTAGGTGTGCAGAACAAGGTGGTTTTGTTTCAGCACTGATCTACTTTTCTCTCCACAAAGGTGGTGGAGGAGCTCTGGCCCAAGAATGTGTTTTCTTGTATCCAAATTGCACAGTCACAGTTTATGACCTGCCCAAAGTTGTACAAGTGGCCAAAGAGCGATTGGTTCCCCCAGAGGAGCGACGGATTGCCTTTCATGAAGGTAGGTGCAGACATCTCTGTGGGAAGGTGCTAGCAGTGGTGGGGCGATGTAGGCCTGCAGGGTTGTGGTGGGCAAGGGTTGCCTATGGCTGGTTACTCACTGGGGAGATTGGTGACCAAAAGTGCCCTTGTTCAACACTGCCTTGAATTAGTCACTTATCCAGACAACGTGTAAGTATTGACAGCCAAAGTTGGTGTGCAGAGCAGCTTCAATATCTTTAAGCACTCCCAAAAGCAAATCTGTCAGGGTTGTATTGTCACAGCTTTTTAACAACTGCCATGCTGTGTTGCAAGCTCACTTATATTCCCTCGTCTCCTGTATAGGCCTTCTAGCAGATGCATGGAACACCTCCCCTGCTCTGAGCAAGGGGTTTTCCCTCCCTGGTTGTGATTGCTAGGCTTCTGTCATATTTCAGGCTTTGAATGTGGATGAGCTAACCCATGTTCCTCTTATCCAGTCCTCAAATAGCCTTTGTACCATCTATGATGAAAATGTGTTTAGGGACATCTTGTGTTTAATGTCTTCAGAAATCTTTATTGAAAGGACTTAGTATTGCTTAAAGTTATGAGAAAAGAAAGAAGCTTTTGAAGAAGGGAAGAAATATGTTAAAGCAAAGATGAAGAAACAGGGGAAAGGCTGTATATGTACAGTGATGCGAAGAACTAGGAGTGCTGATGAGAAAGTAAGCTGTGAATAGAAAAATATGAATGCAGTAAATGCAGTACACCAGATGCTGAGTAAAAGGCATGACTGTGTAACTAGTGTTAGGAGGTGCAAACGTGTTTTCTCCTGATGGATTTATGGTGTAGCTCCATTTTACCGGGTTAGTCTGTTGAGGTCTGATGTGGGTCATGGGTCAAACCCAGAGTCCTTAGATCTTAAGAGAACAAAAGATACTTGCTGAACCTCCTCTTTGTTTCAGGAGTTTTGTGTGGAACACGTATTTTGCTTTACAGGAGATTTTTTTAAAGATTCAATCCCTGAAGCTGACCTCTACATTTTATCAAAGATACTGCATGATTGGGATGATGAAAAATGTGGGCAGCTGCTGGCAGAAGTTTATAAGGCCTGCAGACCTGGTAGGTGTGAGCTTTGGGGAAAAGAAAGGGAAATTCCCACCCATTAGTTACATGGATCACACAGCTTCAGCAATGGGGTAGCCAAAAAGTGGGATGCTCCAATGCCTTTGCTCCCTTCTTGTCCTCTGTGATGAAAAAACAAGACTTAATTGAGAGGCTGCTGCTTATGGAAAGAACAGAATAGGATCTGGTCTAACAACTCAATTGAAAAATAGCCCATCTTCGCAGGGTTTTCATAATACTCTTTGTTCAACCAGGTGGTGGAGTGCTACTGGTTGAATCACTCCTGAGAGGAGACAGAAGCGGACCTGTGGAAACCCAGCTGTATTCATTGAACATGTTGGTGCAGACAGAAGGAAAGGAACGAACAGCAGCTGAGTACAGCGAGCTCCTTGGGGCAGCTGGCTTCAGGGACGTCCGAGTCAGGAGAACTGGAAAAATCTATGATGCTGTTCTGGGGAGGAAATGATAGTGTCTTTTATTCTGTATTACTAAGTACACGTGGACAAATGTGATATTCTTTTCGTAGAAGGCTATTATAGATGTAGTTTTTATTGAAGGAAGTCAACTTCTCTAGCTGATTATCAGGAGAATCATTAATAATACACTTTCAGTGTGGATAGGTTGTGAATTCAGCAGCCTGACTAGGGCTTGCCTTTGGATCTGAATAGCACAGAGAGAACTTGACATCTGTTCCACAGTAAATTACCCATGAAAGAAATGTGTAGTGTTGCTGCTAACCACTTTACATATTTTTCTTCTTTTTTATTTTAAGTTTAACAGAGTACCTGACAAAAGCGAAGCTGAATTTTCATTTGTGGATTCCGGCATAATAAAACTGACCACTGTACTGAGCTGTGTTATATGCTATTTTTATTCCTTGGAACCAAAGTAGTATAAGACGACTTATTATATCCTTGTGGTTTATTTTGTCTGAGTTTCCAGAGAAAATCTCTTTGAGGTTTGGTGATTTTTAGCATGTAAAATGATTTATTTTTAAATTTCTTCTGGATTTGTGTTGAAGTTGAGAGAGAAAATTTTGTAGTCTAACTTGATGATTAGCTAAGCCTGGTGACGTTACTGAGGGAGTGGTGAGGTACTGAAGCAGATTGCCTGTAGAGGTGGTGTTTGCTCTGCTCCTGGAGGTATTCAAGGCTAGACTGGATGCTTCTCCATTTCTGTGATTTTTTTTTTTTTTTTTTTTTTTAAATTTTTTTAATTTTTTTTTTTTTTGTTTTTTTTTTTTTTTTTTTTTTTTTACCTCCTGGACAGTAACCACATCATCAGATTCCCTGAATATTATTGCCATTATTTTTATCATCTTACTCACCCATTTCTTTCAGCATGGTTTTCAACAGTTCATTTTATTGTTTGATTTTGTGAGAAGCCCTGGGCAATCTGATCTAGTACTTGAGATAGCAACTGGCAGCTCTGCCTGTGGCAGGAGGGGTGGGAGTGGTATAGGATCTTTATGATCCTTGAAGGCCTTTCCAACTCAAGCTATTCTGTCGCAGCAGGGAGGGAGAATGGTGCAGCCTTAGCGTTTAGCTGCATACTTGGTAAGTCTTCAAGAATTATCAGGAGACATTCAGTAAAATCATTTGGTCAAGCACTATCTGCAATAACCCACCCAGTTTTTGGAAGCAGAAATACAGACTGCTGGAGTGAGAATCATTTGGAAAAGGCAGGTCATTCTGTTGATGCAACATGAGCACTTGTTTGTTGCATATTTACCTGGGGACTGAGATGCTCTTCTTAGGAGCTCCTGAGAGATCTGCAGCAGGAAGGTGACTTTGCCAGGAGCTGCTGTCTGTGAGTAATTTGTTCTGAGTGCTGGCTGGCTAGACAGAGCGAGGTGCTGTGTCCTGCAGCAAGCAGGCATACATGCAAAGCAATCAAACGAGGCTGACTGAGCAGCCAGTGGGCAGTGTGTGGGGCTGACTCAGGTCTTTGCTGATATCCCCATCCCCACCTTAAAACAGTTCAGAGAGATGTTTTTGCTTACTGGACCGCTTTGGTAAGGGTGGAAGTTTCATGCTATGGTGGTGTCTGTGAATTAATTGCCTTTGTAAGTGAATGAATTAAGTGGCTAAGAATGAACCATCTACAGTTTTTATCAAGGAGAAATTAATGTTAATATTCTTGAATGAGGAGCACAGCAAAAATGGCCAATGATGTATGCTGGGAATCAGAAAGTCCAGCATATGCTTTCTTTCATATGCTTTTTTTCCCCAATGAAGTCCCTGTTCACATGCTCCCTGTTGCTCACGTGGCTGCACCGTTACCAGCATCAGTAGATAGGACAATCATGGTTGATGTGCTGCTGCATATAAAATGGTGCATCCTACAACTTTGAGTTAGAATTCCTCATGGCTGATGTCAATGGTAATCCTGCCTTTTACCTGAGGGGGGGAAAAAATGCACGAGTATTGATAATGACAATGGCAGTATACTGAATTTGTTAAATGAAAATCTATATTCATCTTTAGAGATGTGGAGCTTTAAAACTACAAAGTAATGTAATTATAGGACTTGCCGTTTCCTTTGAGCTGTTTCTACTCAGTTTTGATTTTCCTACTCTGTTTCTGACCCCTGTCCTTTCCACCATGATTTGTTCAACTTCCTCTTCCTTCCGAGTCTCTCTTCTGTGTGCTTTTGTCCTTTGTTCATCTACTCTTTGCTTCCGGAATCAAGAATAGAGAGTTGCCTTATTCATATTAAACAAATCAGTGCCACAGAAGGGCCCAGCTTAAGACCCGCCTTGACCAAAGCTATAGCTGGTCTCATCAGAGCCTCTTCCCTTCCCTTCCTTTAACTTTTTTCTCCTTTTACTAATAGACAGACTGTGAAGACAACCTTCTCTCCACATGAGGAAGAACACATGCACAGAAGGACCAAGTTGCTTCCTTTGCTCATGAGGAGATTGCTTTTGTGAGGAGCAGCCACTCTAGGCAGGGCTCCTGCTCATCTTGATGGCAGATACCAAAGAGAACTTTTCTTTGCAGGAATTTTTATATATAGCGACTACTTTGCTGTATGCAGGCAAATAAAAACCCTGTTCTCTATGGCTTCCATGCTCCAGTAGGCATTTCTAGCAGCACCTTGTTATATTCAGGTCTTGCAGCTGTTTTTTGCTTGTTGTTGGATATTGTAATGTTGACAAAGATCATACAGGAACAAAGCGATAAGGTGGAGTTTTCCAAGCAACAGCCTTTTGTCCTTTAGTTGATGGATACATAACACAAGCAGTTCCCAAATTCAAGGCTCTTTCATAGTATTACATCAGGAGATTTTCTGTTTGATCCGGATGGCTCTTGTCAACAGGGTTCTTTCCTCCTCTTATGGGGTTTCTAGCATGTAGGCTGAGATGAATTTTTTTAGCTCCTGATATGACTTAGGAGTAAAGAATGAAACTTGGCCAAAACTGGGGTAAAACAGCAAGAGCAAAACAAGGAGTGTCTTGAATGCATCAGGCAGGAAATGCAATTCCCAGGCTGAGATGGCTGCGGCCAGTAGGGCTGTGTGAGTTCTCCTGCCCCATGGTCGCTCTGGTGGGACAGAAATGCCACACAGCGTCTCCCTTCTCCTGAGTAGGGCTGCTGCTCTTCTGGTTGGTGTTTAGACATGAGATGACAGTGAAAGGGTAGTCATGAAATACGATCAAAATTAAGAGATACGCGTATAACAATGTTAAACGTGGTGTTTTTGTTGTTTTAATTTATTTTATCTGCTGAAGTAGTCTTTCCTTTTTCTGTGGCAATAACTCAACTTGTAAGGTTTCACTAAGAGCAAATGAGGTGGTTTCCTGACTGTATCAGGGAGGTGTTACTTCATCTATAACAGTGGTGCCTAGTGGTTCAGTGCATGGAGCTTACAGAGCAAGCTTTTGGTAGCAGAGGAGCTGCAGGGGTGGCTTCTGTGAGCAGAGTCCAGCATTGCTCCATGTCAGAGCAGAGCAGCTGCAAATGAACCCACTGCTGCCAGAGCTGCACTGTGAGCAATGCTGGGTGTGCTCTGGGAGAGCGGATTTAAGGAAGGGAACACCGCTGTGCTACAGCAGCTGGGAAAGAGGGGTGAGAGGTGGGAGAGAAGTGGCCCTGCAGGCACAGAGGTCAATGAGAGTGGAAACTTGTGAGCCATCTTCCTGCCCTTATGTCAATACACGATCTTTGTAAATCATGTTTTCTCTCCATTTAAGAAGGACAAAAAAGAGAGCAGTGTGATGGAGCTCAGTTGCCCATTGGTGTTCAATTGCACTTCTGTTAACTTTGCAAGATTCTGCTTCTGATCTACAGCGGTTGGTATCAGTACATTTTGAGAAACTGCAGTGTGAAAAAAGCTTGTTAGATGTCTCTTGCTGCCTATTATCCCTCACCTAAATTCCACATCATAACAAAGACACTAAAAGCATTAAGTTGATTGAAGACAGATGCCCCTGGTTCGTAAAGGATTTGCTGGTAGCCGAGGGTCTTTGGGAAGCACGGCTGGGTCTGTCCACCAGGTGTCCTGGGCTGCTCATGCTGCTAGAAGCACGTGTGTGTTTTTCTCTATAGATAATATACATTTATGCACTCTAATTTCACCCTTCAAAAAACACCTTATTGTAAATCATCCATGTTTGGAACAATCTCTCAGCGATTATCAATGATGTGGTAAAAGCTTCCATACAGTAATATGAAATGGTAGAGGTTTTAGGAGAGCAACAAGATGAATTATTTCTATGCATTAAAGGCCTATGAACGTCAAACTTTATACAAAAAGAAAGGTGCTGACTGGAATGCTATCTCTTTCATGTCACATGCTGATATGCAGATTTTATTATTTCCAAGAAAAAGAGGCTGTTCCATTAAGGATGAAATATCCTCTGTGATAACCTGTAAATGGGAAGATCGTGTGCCATAAAGCATACCTTAACAGCATTGTGGCTGAGAAAACCATAGCATTTGTTCTCTAGTGGGTGTTTTAAAATAACAATTGATAAAATAATGCTCTTGAGAAGACAGGAAATACCAGCTGGTGGAAACAGCTGGTTCCCCAGCTATAAGCATATATAATAAGCAAAACACTGTGTAAGCCAGTTTGTTAGAGAAGTTCTTTTGTTATTATAGAGCAAATTGATTAGTTTTAAAAGCGTGTGATCACAGTGTTTCTGTTTTAGAAAAAATTCTGCAGCTACCCGTGTCTGTGAAGAACGATTCTGATAGAAAAGTTACATTTATTGTTGTGCAAAATGAATGTATTTAGTGTAATGTATCTTGTGATTTAATCATACGGTCACACTGAAGTGAAAACCACGCTTTACAAGAGGTTTGGTGTTCTGCACACCTCTGTGTTGTGTTCCACTCCCCTAACCTGGCATTCGGAAAGCTGGAGTCTCCATTTATCCTGACTGCAGGCTTGGCAGCCCTGGGGATACAGCACAGGGATAAGGGAAGAACAACCTGAAAATTCAGGAAATCCTCAGAGCAAGTAACTCCTCCAGAAATATTAAGCTTATCCATGAATTCATGCCAAATTCAGGTAACTTAGCCTGTGTGTGTGAATGTCTTCCATCTGGTAGAAAACAGGGACTTTATGAGAAGTTTTAGTGATTTCTTTTCCTGTGGAACTGTCTTTGGAATAGGTCTGAGGAAACGAAATAGTTGCAGAGGGTTCAGTGAGAATGGGCCTAGATCTGGGCAAATGATTGAGCTCTGCAGGATTATGTTTAGTGTCTATGCAGACCGAAGATCCTAAATAGAAACTATCATCATGCATTATACTCAGAATGGGGATGGTATGAGGAGATGTCTATTATTAATGTAGTTGTGTTCTTGAAACTCATTGCCCAGCGTTTTCCTTTAGAGAAGACACGTCTTGCAAATGCAAGCTGCACGGATGCCAGGGTATGTTGTTGAGGATGAGGAGCTCAAAGCATTCCCATACTTTGGGGTTTGCTGTAGTTTCATTATGTTCAGATCTAGTATTCTGGTAATGCAGGAGGATGTTATGATAGGAAGTGTGTGCTGTTTCTGAATTGTGTATATTAGGATATTTTGAGTGCTAAGTATATATATGTATGTGCAATGTAAGGATACTTGGATTTAAATAGCTGGTTAAGGACTATTCAGCCTAAAAGATAAAGGCAAGAAACAAAAATGTAAGAAATCATACTGAGGTACACAAATGCCAGCAAACAGGCTTCAAGAAGGACAATGCCAAATGATGGCACTCTATGGGGTCCACTAGAGGATGTCCTGAAGAGGTTAATCCAGATCTCTGTATCTGAGAAATGAAATAAACAGGAATTTGATGAGAGAGAGCAAACACCAAGGGATTGTTTGCTGTTATGTATATCCAAGCCTGTTCATTCTGTTCCCTGCAGGTAATATGGTATTTGAAAATAACACAGCATTCTTTAGTTGACTTGGGGGAATTAATGTGGAAAACTTAATGTGAGGTTCAAGGGTAACACTGTTTTTAGGGAAAGGTCCAGAAGCACGAAAAGGAATGAATCAAGGGGACAGGGGAAGAACATGTCAAGGAACATGGAGATGAAGGAGAATTAAATGGCTGGTTTTGTGTTGGTGCAGACAGAAGGAAAGGAGCAACAGCAGAATATAGTGAGCTCCTTGGGACAGATGGCTTCAGGGAGGTTTGAGTTGGGAGAACTGGAAAACTCTGATTCTGTTCTGGGGAGGAAAATATGGTAAGCTGCCATATTTTTACTTAAGGCAGTGAATGTTTCTGTAGGCTGGTACATTGTTAGGAGAATCACTGATATCTGAGCACATTTGGGTTGTGCATCTGAGTATGGGGAAAAATAAATTAATACCTGTTCCAGAAGGAATTGCCTAGAAAAGAAAAGTAGCATGGAGAGCTTATTCTTACTGCTCTGTATGCTGGTTTTGCTTCAGGTCTTTGTTCCATTCTCTCCAATTTTAACACAGTACCTGACAAAGACAGTTCTTAATTTCTGCTTTTTCCTTTCTTGTAGTATAAAACTGATAACTGTACTGAGCTCTGTTGAACTCATGTTCCCTGGAGACTGATGAAGTGAATTCTAACTCTTTGTTATTGGTCACTTTCGAACTTGTGATTCTGTCCTAAGGGGAACAGACAATGGCACCTGAATTGGGAAGTAAAAAAACTAGCAAATGAAATATTTCTTCTTTTTTTGCTACAGTTTGTAAGACACATTGGAACAGCAGTCAATACCTGTACACTTGCAGGGGCAACAATGCAATTTGTTATTGGAGAAAAAAATACACTCTTTCCAAATCCTCCTTAGGAGTTAAGCACTGAATTTCTGGATGTGAGTATCCCACGAGTGCCAGAATTCAGAAGGAAACTTGTTTACAAAGACAATTTCTCTCTATTCAGGAGTTGCACAGAAACACATACTGGCCTTGCGTTATGTGCCATTTCAACTGTAGCAGATGTGTCTCTTGCAAAAAGAGAGGGTCTTTGGATGAGAAAGTGGACTTAGAGGAACACAAGACCCACCTGGCTTTTGTTGTGATAGGACCGGTGGTTTTGGCATTAAGTGATCAATTCAAGATAAGGTAGTATCCAAGAGGCCAGACCCATGGAGAACCAAGATACAAGGAAGGTCTGGGGGAAGATGTTAAGAAAAATAGAGTTGTCCTCCCCTTAAAAGGCAGATTAACTTGGGAAAAAGAGAACTTCACAGTCTAGCCTGATGACTGTCAGGAGTACAGATTCTCTAAACGAGTGACAGTTCTTAGACCCCAGGGAATAGCAGCTGTGAGGCAGCATGAAGTTGTGGAGCATCTAATTACCCATCAGGGATCTCCCTGCTACTTGTTGTCCATTACTTGTTTAAATCAACTGATGTTAAATCCGCTCTGATGTGGGTGCAGCTCTCTCAGTTGCCACTAGATGTTGCTGTTGCTGTGTCCATCTGCTACACTAGCATCAGCCACTATCAAGGAGAAACAAACAAACAAAAACCAAACCAAAAGACTGGAAAATTTTATATGGTCATTTGCGGAGACAGCTAAGGTGCCGTGTAAATTATGAAGTTTAGATATAGGGGGTCAAGGTGAAAATGAATAAGGCATCTCTGTTCAGCTCTCAGTAAATGCAAACCTGTCTTTATCATGTGGTGCTCAGTCTGTAAGCTGAGGTGGAAGAAACAAACCCCTGACCTTAATGTTCTATGCATTTTATGCCTTGAACACACCATTCCTTTTACAGCCTCTGTTTCCCCCCTAATGATCTTCAATACTATTCCCAAGGTCCCTAAACTGCCTGCTGCTCTGTGTTCCCCAGGGGGCCTGGTTGCCAGCTTGCTATCCCATGCCTGCAGCCACCCTCCAGGTAGCTCTGAATTCTGTACATTTCTCAAGGTCTGCTTGGCCAGTTACGTCCCTAGCCAGAGCCCCATCATCTGCCATAAATGCCTGGCCTAGATGATGCATTTCTGGATCCTGCATTTCAGCAAAAGGATCAAAGCAGGGTGCAGTGGAGGGTTTCACTACTGAACAATTTGTAGCTGTAAACAGGGAAGACAGGCAAAGAGATTTGCTTGGTTTCCCCATGAAGTCTACGGTGAGGCCGAGAGAAGAATCCACCATCACCAAGACCATGCCGGCACTTATCCACTAGAGGGACTCAAAGCACAGAGTAATGAGGTTAGGAGCAAGCCAGAACTGCATACTTGACATCTTCATGTAATCCAGGATTCCCCCATGCCATGTGTGGCGTTCCTGACTCTGCTTTATATGCAGGAGGGACTTTGGAGTGCCTACAAGTTGGATGCAATCATGCCGGAGTTTCTCTGCTCTTGTGTTAATTCATGTAATGTAGACAGTGATCCGTGTGATATAACTGGAATATTTTAGAACCATTTATTCAATTTTGTATACTCAAACTTGCCAGTGAGCAGCAGACAGTGAACACTATTTGTACATCTCTGAATTCATGTTCTGCAGACATTCACTTTTTGTGTGGTAGATTTCGTTACTTGAATCTGAGGTGACATTCCTGGGTTTAACAGCAGTATGTGAACAGATGCGAACCAGAATTTTTTTACTTTTTGACAATTTCTGAAGGCTTTTAGAGGACTAAAAGTGTCACTGGAGGTGGGGGCCATGCATCAACTGTGTTTTTACCTGCCTCAAAGGGATGCTAATTAGTGTTGGTTTAACCCCATTAGACAGCCAAGCACTGCATAGCTGCTTATTCACTTGTCTGCACAAATGAATCGGTGATAGAATCTGAAGAACAAAAGTAAAAAAATTTTTAGATTGAGATAAAGACAGCTTAGTAAGTGGGGGGAAAAAAAAAAAAGATAAAAAAAAAAGAAGTGATTCAAATGCAGTCACTCACTGTCTCCCAGAAGCAAATTAATTCTTGGCCAATCTCCAAGCAATGGCTGCCTTCTACAAACCACCCACCCATCTGTTTTACAGTTGAATATGTCATTGCATGCTGTGGAATACCCTCCTAGCCAATTTGGGTCAGCTGTTCAGCCTAGCTGATTGGTGAGAGGCCCATTGCCTTAAAGTCTGGGCTCAGGCACTCTAATTTTCTGGGCATCTGCTATAGAGATCTTCTGGTATTTGCCCTACTCAGCTGGAGCTTAAACCTTGGAGGCTGAACTCACACAAGAAACAATGAAGGAGACACACAAGGAGATCTACTAAAGCTGGGTGTTTCCTTTGGGGTCTATGTACCAGGAGGAGGACCAGTAACAGATAGCAGATAATTGACTATCGTGAAGGGAATGAAATATGAACTTGAACCTGGACATAATTCAGTTTACTTTCATAGCTTCTTTGTGGAAGTAATACAACCTTTCTGCACAGAAATGGTAGAGTGAAAATGAGACAGGGAATCGAATAGGAGGAAGTATAGGTTTGAAAGAGGCCAGTCTACCTGATTGTTTTAGGATTTTGGTTATGGTTAGTGTTTAGGTTAAGAGAAAGACAGCCAAAACTCCAGGTGGAGTGGACTGGAAAGAGTTTATCAATAGGAATGGCTGGCTAGAAGAGAACTTGCTTATGAGAGGTTTTTTTTTTATCTGGGTTACAACTTTGTGACCCAGCCTAAGCCTTCAAGTAGGGCTCTTAGTGCTCAGATTCAGAAAAAGAGAAAGCCTACAGCTCCAGCCTAGCAAGAAGCTAGAGTGTAGCTGCAGCAGGAAAAAACATCTGGAAATAAAAAACCAAACACTCGTCTGGAAGATCTTCTTGGACTAGGGATTGGATTTGTGACTTCACTTAAACTTAACCTCCAGTTAGGCCTATTTTAGTGTTAGGGTTAGTGTTAAGAGAAAGAGAAAACTGAGAACTCCAGATAGAGTGGGACTGGAAAGATGTCAGATGAAAGAGCAGTCTAGACAATGGCTTCTAGACAATCTTCTTTTCAGCCCAAACTTAATTTCTTTCTTCCAGTTGATGTTAAGGCATCAAAGCTGGAGTTACTCCTAGAAATGTTAACAAAGCCTTGTATTTCTCATTTCCCTCCATCAGGGCTGATGATAGAAGTGCCTTGCTACTCCTACTCTCCTATCAGGCCTTGCAGGCTTTATTTGAAGACAATGGAATGTTGTAAACAGACATCTCAAATATGAGATATTTCTCCTGAGTTGTTCATCTTGTTTATAAAATTTTGACAAAGGTTTCAGATATATGTATATATATATTTTAATAATTCCGCATTAAGATTATAAAGAAGTGCCTTCCATTTTGTGCTGGAATCTATTCTTTACAGAGTTGTCAACCTTAATATCTCAAACATTAGGAAGGTCTGAAAATCATGAAACTTATTTTTTTAAATAAATTAGACATTTTTAACTTGCTTATACATTTCTGAATCTCTAGGACATGATATTCATGTTTATGAGCTTTTCTGCACAGATACACAGGGTAGAAGCTTCTCTGTTTTCTCTTATTGGAAGCAAGAATTTATCTTGTTGGTAACTCTCTGACAACCAGGAAAAATCTACAAGAAAAAAAAGCAAGAGAATAAATATCAAAATGAAAACGAAAAGAGAGAAGAAGTGGTGCTCATCCTTGTATTCACCTGTACCCATAAGTTCCTTTTGGTGCAAGGAAAGAAATATAGACACTTAAGGGTACCATTTTTCCAGAATATTTTGCATATCCTATTAACCTACAGAGACTAGAAAGGGAAGTGAGGGCATCTGGATGAGACAGACATCAGATGATTCTATCTGTGGTGCTTTTAATCCAGGAACAGATGCCTTTCTGAAATGAATGTTCAGTTCAATGAGTTCCTGAGCTTAGTAATTGGCATCAAAGGTTGCTTAAGAAATCTTTGCAAAGGCTATTATCTTTGTGGGGCTAATCTCCCTGGGCTCTCATTAGGATCAGAGGAGACTGAATGAATCAGGTACAGAAGGAGTCTGTCTACAGCCATCTACATGAGCCTCCCTCTTCTTATACTGTAGGAAGAGCTTAGAGAAAAGCTTTTTTGTTCCCTCTGTGATACGTAGAAAATCAAACCACAAGGCCACAATGGCCTTTCTTATCCTTAAACAAACCAGGGCATGGTTCATGGTTGAGCCATTGTGCAGATCATATCTGAGTAGGATCGTTGTCCTGTAGATACCCACAGGTTCCTTGGTGGAATGAGAGGCTGTGGAGAGTTCTCTCACAAGCTGCAGCTGTTGTGCAGTGTTCCCCACCTGAGAGATCTGCAGCAGGAAGGTGACTTTGCCAGGAGCTGCTGTCTGTGAGTAATTTGTTCTGAGTGCTGGCTGGCTAGACAGAGCGAGGTGCTGTGTCCTGCAGCAAGCAGGCACACATGCAAAGTAATCAAACGAGGCTGACTGAGCAGCCAGTGGGCAGTGTGTGGGGCTGACTCAGGTCTTTGCTGATATCCCCATCCCCACCTTAAAACAGTTCAGAGAGATGTTTTTGCTTATTGGACCGCTTTGGTAAGGGTGGCAGTTTCATGCTACAAAGTAGCCTGAAGGATGTGGTGGTGTCTGTGAATTAATTGCCTTTGTAAGTGAATGAATTAAGTGGCTAAGAATGAACCATCTACAGATTTACCAAGGAGAGCTTAATGTACTCCTGAATGAGGAGCACAGGAAAATCAGCCTCTCTTCTCTGTTGAAAAAAATCAAAACAACTCTCACACAGGTTTGCCTGCAAGCTCTTCCAAACACTTACATCTATGGACACTCATCAACCCCATCTCATTATCTTCTGTGCCTCTAAACTCCTTTTTCAGCTTTGCTACTATCTGTTGTGATCCCGCTATGTAAAGCCCACTGTAATTGTCAGCTCTTCCAAGTATGGAACCAACCTGTAAAGCCCAGGCATGCCCATGGAGTGCCATAATGCGAGAGAATATATTTGGTCTTAGCCAATGTGGGCAGATGCAGTGTGCCCCAAATCCTGCAATTTCCCAGCCCAGGCTCAGCACACCGGCTTAGTACTGCAGTGGCAACTGAATCTACTGGGCAGGTGTCAGTGAAAAGGGCACGGTTTGAGTCCCTAGAAGTTTTAGGTTGCAAACATGAGAGGTTGCAGAAAAATGAAACTATGCCTTTGATTTGGGGGTTGGACTCGATGATCTCTGGAGGTCCCTTCCAACCCCTACAACTCTGTGATTCTGTGATTCTGTGATTTCTAGAGTGAACCTTGAGTTGGGCAAGGAATTAAAAGCAGAAAAAGAGCTAAATCCAGAGCGTACCAATGGAATATCCGTTGCTCATCTGGTTGCTCTGTCCCCTGAGTCAGCAGATAGGCTAGACACAATCAGTATGCTACAGCTGCATGTATAATCTGATGTTTAAGCTTGACGAGTCAGAGGACTCCTGTCTCAGTTGGAGTCAATGATAATCCTGCCCTTAACTTGAGCAAGTGCAAGAATGGGCCATTTTTGTTAATCAGAACTAATTCTCTAAACTCAGTACTTGTGTGAGTACTGTAGTAGGGAAAGAGCAATGACAGGGACTTAGAACTACCATGCCTTTGCTAGAAAACCTTTGTGGGGTGAGCTCAGAGTCTCTTCTGTTCCTCTGAAAGTTGTAGCCATTTTGCTGTGCAGGCGCTGGCAACTTTACTGGAAAGATATCAGCCTATATATATAAAAGCAAAAAGGAAAACTCAGACAACGCCCCTTCAAAAAGTTGCTTTCATTTTTTTCCCCACTAGTTGCAGTACCTAGGGTCTGACAGAGCCTGAAGCCAAACTGTGCTTGCCAAGCTAATGAAACGACAACCCCTGACTGCCCTGAATTGAAGGCCTTGTCAGACTTAGCAGAGTTTCTGCTAAAGAGTTTCTTCATTTTTCTTGCTAGATGATGAACACTGCTGAAAACCTCCTGTCCACGTGAAGAGCGCACATGTGATCAACAGAATCAAGTTGCTCCTTTTACTCACGAGGACATTGAGGAGCAGACACCCTTGGCAATGTTTCTGCTAGCACTGGTGATTGATGATTCTCTGTGAGAACCCTGATAATTCTGCGCAACAGTGCTTTGCAGTGCATGGGCAAATTGAAACCCTATTATCTCTAAGATTCTCAGTAGGAATTGATGGTGAAAACTTGTCATGTTTGGTGTCTTTCAGCTACGATTTTGCCCGATGGTGGATGTGTGTTTTAAAGCGTGCATTCCAGAAATAGCTAAGTTGACACCTCTCAGTGACCTTTAACAGTCCTTTAAGCAAACTGCAATCAGCAGATTGAGTTTTAGCATAACTTCAATTGCAAAATTTGATCTGAGAGGCTCTTACACATGGTTGGATAATGCAATCTTCAGAGTTTTTGCTAAAAACATCTTTGCTAAGAAGCAATTAACTCTGGTCTTCACTTTTGCACCTGGTGAATTTTTAGCTGTGCTTTAGCTTTTACACTGAAGAGCAGTGACAGCCCTTGAACAAAAATGGTAGGTTGGGTGTAGAGAGATCTGCTGTTAGATAGACAGACTTGAGTGAGATGTCCTTTGTTTAGTCTGGTGAAGAGGAGGCTCAGGGGAGAGCTCATTGCACTCTACAACTTCCTGAAGGGAGGCTGTGATGAGGAGGGATTTGGCCTCTTCTCCCAAGCAACAAACAGGACCCAAGGAAATGGCCACAAGTTGTATCAGAGGAGGTTTAGTTTAGACATAAGGATGAACTTTTTCTCTCAGAGAGTGGTCAGGCACTGGAATTGCTGCCCAGGGAGGTGGTGGAGTCACCATCACTTGCAGCGTTCAAGAGGCATCTGGATGAGGGGCTATGAGATGTGGTTTAGAGGCAGTGGTAAGAGGAGAATGGTTGGACTAGATGATCTTATAGGTCGTTTCCAACCTTGTGATTCTATGATTCTACAATTCATGAGGGTGTCCTGTTTCCAAAAGCAGTGATGGAGACCTGGCACAAATTGGAAAAGAAAGCAGGTGATTTTAGCAGTGGCATTGTTGCCCCTCTAAGTCTATCCAGATGAAGAGAGAGGATTGTGTTGGCACGACTTGTGCTCATTCATTCTTTGTTGTTTGGTTTTCTTGGCAGTCTGGCTGAGTTTCTTCTAAAACAGTGAAATGGGAAAAACAAATTGTGACTTTTTTAGGGTTTATTTTCCCTCTACTGATGTTAAAAAGTGGTATGATGACAGAGATCAGTGTGTTTTGGGTTAAAACAGTTCCCAAATTTCAAACCTGTGCTGGGAACAGAAGCTTGCCTTGGCAGATACAGATGGCTCCTGTAGACAGAGCAGAGTTCCTCTCTACTCTTCATCGCTGATCCCCTCATACCTACTCTGTATTTTTAAATCCTTGAAATCTCTGCTCCTTGAGAGAAGGATCAACTCCTCTAATGCGTATGGAAGGGACATCACCCTCATTTTGAATGAGTAAATAAATGGAAAATCGTGCAGCAGAACTATTCAGGCAACAAGCGACTGGAAGCAGTTACCTACTGAGTTTTGTGATGTGTTGTTATATCTACTCTTCAAATCTATAAGCATGCTGCACACCACTGATCAATTTTCCTCTGTATCAGTGGGAAACGCGACTAGAAAACAGAGCTATACACTGTACAAATCCAAGTTAAGGTATCATAAAGAAAAAAATGTGGGAATTCTTTCACTTCATTTATTAATTTTTGTAGGATTTTCTCCCAAATTCCCAGTAAGTGTCTAAATGTGAATTGAGATTTTGCTACTTTTTCTGAGATCGTAATCTCAGAATATATGCTAAGCATTCATTTAATTTTGTAACTTCCCAATGAAGCAAATGCATGTTCTACTAAAATTCTGAAATCAAATACTGGGTAAAAAAGTTTTTAAACCCTTCTTTGTTTGTTTGTATAAAAGCTAACGTTATATTCTACAGATATGGAGGCAGCTTGTATTCAGCATCAGTCTGTTTTTTGTTGCAAATGCAGAATGCGATACAGCCGTGCCTCTCAGGATTCATAGCCTGAAAGCTTCTTTTGTGACCACAATGAAGTAGAAATATCAAACATAAGAAATCATAAAGTAAAAGAATAGCTGCTAAGCCAAGGTTCTTTAAACTGGTCAAGTACACTATTTGCAGAAGAAAGAACACCAACCAAAACAATAACATTGTTGTGCATTTAAAGATAAATTGCAAGGAAGTTTTGAATTGTGGAAGGGAAAGGTTGCTGACTTTGAAACCAGTGAAAAAATGGATTTATCTTCATGAAAAAATAATTGTTAATCCTGGCTGAAGTGTTAAAGCTTGACCTTGCCTGTTCAGCTCCTCCTAAGACAACAGCAATTTTCTTTATAAAAACAGCAGTTAATGTAGTTGCCATTGGGGGTAGCTATTGTGTTTCTCTCTCCCTAGATGATCCCATAATGAACACAGAACCGGTTATTTCTGCAATATAGCTGGTATAGAAAAAAATCTTTATCCACAACAATTTCAGGTTCAGCAGTATCTTAGAAGTATGACAGAAATCACACTAATTATTAGCATTGCCTACAGCATGGAAAGAAAGACTTTACCGTAAATCCCTATAACTGATGCACATTTTAATCATTGAACTAATAAAAAAATATGTACAGTACATTTTGTGCTGGAGCTTGAAGTTGGCATACTTGAAGAGATGTGCCTTTCCCTAGTTTGAATAAATTTGGTTTTGAAATAACAATGATCTGGAGGAGTGGAAAAAATCCACTTAAAGCTAATGAAACCTCAAGAGTATGCAGAAATGTCTCATAAGCAGATTCTGTGTGCCTAGCAGAACTTGTTGTTCTACTCCCACGTGATTAGTTGTTCTCATGGGAATAAAGGGAGCTAAATAAATGCTTTCCCTCCCTCTCCCTCCTTCTCCAGCAAATGGGACATTGAGATGTAAACGTTTCCCTGCTTTTAAGACACTGGTGGACAAAGTAAGAGAAGTAAGAGGACCTGAGGACATGGTCAGGATAATGCCTGGATCATTGGGTCTTCTCAGATTATTGAAGAGATCATCAATTCCATACTGGTGTCAATACACAACTTTACAAAGCTGAATTTATGATAAATAGCGCACTTTGAACGTATTATGTATCTAACATTAAAAACATTGTTTCCAAGAGAGGGATGTGATGCAGTGATAAATACCTTGGACTGGTAGAAATTAGAGCTTTTCAGATGACAATGTGAAAGACATTTCTGCTGCATGAAGAGCAAGTCTGTTCCCTGTACCTCTGCAGCAGTGCAAGACATGTATGGCTTCCCATGGAAAGCAGAAAAGATCACATCTTCCCTGGCTTTCTTCTAGTTTATGGAGGAAGAGCGGGAAGAATGAGAAACATGATGGCATAACTCAATGTCTGAGAAATATAATATCTGGGAATCTCTTTGTTCTGTGTTATAACTTGAATCCATAGCTTCCTCCAGAAAAGGATATGGTCTCGGTAGTCATATTGAGCGATTCTGGTTTGAGCACCAGCAGCTCAGTTTTTCAAACTATATTCTTTTTGATCTAAAGCTGAATTCCGAGCATACTGAAGCTTCAGCAAACACTTGTATTTTTCCTGGAGTGGTATAAAACACCTATAAGATATACAATTGCTTTAATGATTGTACTGATTTAATTTGGTACTCATTAAAAGAGGGAGTTCTAACTCCGACTTGCTTCACAGCACACAGATGTTTTCTGCACCTTTCTGTAAGACTTTTGATCTGCAGACACTTCAGTAGTTGTACCTATAGAATGTTGAAGTGTGATCTGTGCCTGGGTGTGGAGAAATGTCAGGTTCAGGCTGAGATGACAAGGAAAGAGCGCAGATGACAAATGAATATGAGACTCCTTCAAGGGAGTCAGTGGCAGTCACTAATCTTGATCTCAGCCAGAAATATTTCCATGGCCATTCAAATTGGCAGTTATCTGCTTGGCTGTCAACAAATTTGTTCATTTGATCCAAATTATCTAAGACATGTTAAATGGCCAGTAATCCAGAATAAACTAATCAACATTTTCAAATACTTTTTAGTCAATTAACAGAATGTCTTTAAGATTCTGAAACTTACTAGCAGAGTATAAACTTTCTTCTAGAATTCAGATTTAACCCAGAGAAATTCTAGGAAATGGGAGTACAGATTCACGAGTTCCAAAGAGTCAAATAAGCACTCTGGGCATTTGAAAATACGAACCCTGTCCAAGGAATTAATGAATTATATTACAGGATCTTATGCTGAACTGTTCCAGTAATGATAACACAAAAACACAGAAAACATCTGGTTTTCTTAAAAGGAAAATTGTAGCTAATTGTAATTTGTGAATTGTCCTTTTGCCAGTTAAGATTTCGGAAAGAAAATAGAGCCTTTTGTCTGCCCTCATTTTGGCTCTTGAAATGGGTCTGCCACCTACTTTAGTTTTTGATCTTTCTACAGTGTTAATTGGGTAAGGCTGCATCATGTTTCTTGATTCCCTGCAGAAAAGACGGGGAGAGCCTTGTAACTCCTCCTTATTCAACAACAGCAACAAGATGGCACAGATGTAGGTAGTAGGCCTTATTTATGCTCCTGTGGTACTTTCAGGAGTACAGACTCTTTACGATTTTTGCACTGTATCTGTAGGCAAAGCCCTTTTCCCAGGCTCTGGCTGTGATGACTTTTTCAGTTACATTGCATTGGAAGGATGTTACTGAGTTGTGATGCTGAAAGTTACACAGAAGGATAAAGATGAAAGAAAAGGAAAACAAAAAAGCAAGTGTGTTACTTGTAAGAATAGAGAGCTGCCTAAGAAACACATTAAAGATAACAAGAATGAAAGTTTAAAAGAATTACTCGCAGTACTTAAGACATTCCAATATAAGAAAGATGAAGGAAGGGTAATAAAGAAAAGTTTTCCTAAATCATGTGAAGCCATTCAGCAGTGGTTTCCAAGCAAACAGAACATGTAGAGACACAAAGAGGAATAAAAACATAAAACAAGGCTGAGGTTGGTCTGGGAGGAGAGTTGGGTGAAGGTCTTCCCTCAAGCAGCTCTGCTCTGCAGATGGTGAGGCAGTGAGCTGCCCCATGCTTCACCAGAAAAATAAATAAATAAATAAATAAATAAATTGAGGAAAGTGAATCACACAAACAGTATAAGAACTTAGATGAAAATCATATGCTCTGCTATTATTCTTTCACATCTTCCATTAAAACAAATGGACAAGAGTATATATCTTGCAGAATATAATTGTCTTTATTTTGCAGAAGACTGACATTCACAGTTCTCCAGTACTACATTATACATATCTATGAAAAGGTCATGTTAGCCTTTGGCCAGATCAATAATTGTCAATTTCTTATTCTGTCAATTTTTTCATTAATGACTAGAGCTAGCCACAGAAGGGATGATGTCTAAAAATTACTAATTGGATCAGTAAATGGGCAGCAAAAAGAGTGTAACTGAGTGGATTTTCTGGACAATATTGAAAAGCAGGTCAAAATGGTTGTGATATTGCCGTGCAAGGTAAATTGTGTTTCTGAAGCATGGCTCTGTGTACTCTGATTTGTAAATAAACAAACCATTCCTTACATTAGCCTTTTGGAGAAAATTGGGATTTTTTTTCAAAATGTATATATAGCCTAAGACCCTGCTATGTGCAGGGTCACCAACCACCAGACCAGGCTGCCCAGAGCCACATCCAGCCTGGCCTTGAATGCCTCCAGGGATGGGGCATCCACAGCCTCCTTGGGCAACCTGTTCCAGTGTGTCACCACCCTCTGTGTGAAAAAATACCTCCTAATATCTAACATAAATTTTATTTGCTCTTAGTTAAACCTGGTGTTTGCCATTCATGTACAAATATCTAAGTTCATTTTCTAATGACTCTACTGTTGAAGTTTCTGAACAGCAGATTTCTGCAAACTACTCTCTTTGTTGTATAAATCCTCGCTGTAAATAAATTAATGTATGTCTGTCTAATGACACACTGAACATAACTGACACCAGTCTAAGGACAGCTTATTTTCTCACATTCTTTGGAATAAAATATTTCTCTGGCCTTTTTCCCTAAAGGAAAAGTCTCTTTTCCCTCTTTACTATGGGTAATTTCAGTCAAGTATTTACCAGGGAAAGGAATGGCCTGACATACACACGACACATGATTGTTTCTTCGGTAAATACAGCTAAAATTATCATGTTTTCCATTATTTTGAGGCAAAATAAAGAAGCCTAGGTTGTTTTTCTTTGTTACCTTGCTTTGAAGATGTGTAAATGTAGCTTAAGTCTGAGTGATTACCACAAAGCTTCTGCATTTCAACTCTTACAGTAGGGGACAGAAGAGAAAAGAAAAGGTCTTCAAATCTCAGAAGGATGATATCTTTTGTAAAATATGAACTAATTCTTTAGACCAATGCAGAAGAGGCTGAGAGCAACACATTAAATCTGAATTGAGAAGAACCAACCAGCTCCTGTACAACATTCTTTGTTTCGTGCTTTGCCCCATGCGTTGACTAATGTATCATGTTATGTTCCCAATATGGAGAAAAATTAATCATTGCTATAATTAACCTTTTTTCAACAAAACATAGTTTTCAATATTTCTTATTAGATAAGAACACTAGATTAAAAAAAACAAAGCCGGAATGATCTCATGGAATTATACTGGCTATTAGTTGGCTATTTCTGGGTTAGTGAAATGACTAACAGCTGAAAAAGGCAGTATACCTGGCTGAATGTGACTAGGAAAGCTCTAAGTGTATTCAATAGGGAAGAACACAACAGACAGAAACCTTCAGGTTTCTTCTGCAAACCATATGTTTGTTGCATTTGATGCAAGAAAAGCAATGCTTGGCACATGTGAGAATGCTATGGTGTCCTGAATGATTTTTCTATTTGAATGCATGCCAGAATGATCAGCTTTGAGATTTTCTTATGGCTCCCAACATATCAGCAGAATTTAACCTTAAGAAAATCACTGTTACGGGAGACACAGTCTGACTATTTAGTCCATATTTTCTTGTCAGTGCCCAAGAAGTATTTCATCAGCTAATGGAAAACATAAATCACATCCTTCTTTTATGCATCTGTGATGTGTATCTCAACAATGATATAATTACCCAAAAGAACTCTGAACACCTCGTTCATCTCTAACATTTTTTTTCGTAAGTCTAAGGATTTTTTAAGAGATAATCTTAAGTAAATAGGTATCAGCTATGATTTTACATAGACAGTTAACCTGTTAATATACTCTTTGATTTCAATCTCAATTTTCCACTAGCTGCTTAGCTAGAACACATACAGCACTTCAGTTTATGCAAATCCATTTTCTTGCCTGTCCCAAAGGCTTCTGTCCATTCTGGGGGTGGTATACCATAGGCAAAATTCTAAATAGTTATGCTGCAGGAGCTCAGATCACAGAATCACAGAATCACAGAATCACCCGGGTTGGAAGGGACCTCAAGGATCATGTAGTTCCAACCCCCCTGCCTAGCAGGGCCACCAAACACACACATTCAGATCAGGTTGCCCAGGACCCCGTCCAACCTGGCCTTAAACACATCCAAGGACGGGGCATCCACAACCTCCCTGGGCAGCCCGTTCCAGGGCCTAACCACTCTCCTTGTATAGAACTTCCCCCTAACATCCAACCTAAATCTTCCCTCCTTCAACTTGGATCCATTTCCCCTAGTCCTGCTGTTGTCAGCCCTTTTGAAGAGTTTACTCCCCTCCTGGGTGTAGGTTCCCTTCAGGTATTGATAGGCTGCAATGAGGTCACCCCGCAGCCTTCTCTTCTCCAGGCTGAACAAGCCCAACTCCCTCAGCCTGTCCTCATAGGGGAGGTGCTCCAGCCCCCTGATCATCTTAGTTGCCCTCCTCTGGACCCTTTCCAAAATCTCAATGTCTTTCTTGTACTGAGGGTTCCACACCTGGACACAGTACTCCAGATGGGGCCTCACAAGAGCCGAGTAGAGAGGCACGATCACCTCCCTGTCCCTGCTGACCACCCCTCTCCTGATGGAGCCCAGGATCCCATTTGCCTTTCGAGCTGCCAGAGCGCACTGCTGGCTCATGTTCAGTCTCTCGTCCATCAGGACCCCCAGGTCCTTCTCTGCCGAGCTGCTCTCAAGGACCACTCCTCCCAGCCTGTACGGGTGCCTGGGGTTCTTCCGGCCCAAATGCAAAACCTTGCACTTTGCCGTGTTGAACCTCATTAGGTTCACCCAAGCCCAGCCCTCCAGCCTGTCGAGGTCCCTCTGAATGGCATCCCTTCCTTCCACCATATCAACCGCACCACTCAGCTTGGTGTCGTCAGCAAACTTGCTGAGGGTGCACTCAATTCCCTCATCGATGTCATTAATAAAGATGTTAAAGAGCACCGGTCCCAAGACAGACCCTTGGGGGACACCACTTGTTACCGGCCTCCACCTGGACTTAGAGCCATTGACCACCACCCTCTGTCTGCGGCCTTTCAACCAATTGCTTATCCATCGGGTCGTCCACCCATCAAATCCACTTCCCTCCAATTTGGAGATGAGGATGTGGTGGGGGACCATGTCAAAGGCCTTGCTCAGGTCCAGGTAAATGACATCGGACATCAGATATGATTGACTGTTGTTCAAGGTATCCTGCTTCTGCTACCTCAGAGACAGGCTCTAAATGGAAGAAAATAATATAGGAGAATAGCTAGGAACAATCCTGAATGCTCAAGATGGAGTTAGAAAAAGAAGTGTCTTAGCAAAAATAAAACCAATGCAGACCTGATTCTCCAGTCTGTCACCCCAATTTTAAATCAGTGTAACATCATAGAATTGTGTGCAGTTAAACCAATACACAGCTCAGGCAAAGGAGATGAAAGCTGGACTCCAGTGAGCATTTGGAAGTATGCTGCAGCATTCTGCTGTGCTGAATTCAAAATGCAACAGTGAGAACACTCTTGTCAGGCTGGCTTCTCATATACCTTTTTCAGCAATGGACAATATTTTCATCAGACAGTTTGGAAAAGGAGCATTCCAGCTGAGGACAAATTAAGGTTGAAAACAAAAATACCCAGTCTCAAGATGATAAGGGAGACTGAAAAGATTGTAGATTTTTCATTTTCTTTTGCCTTTTGTTGTTGTTGTTGTTGTATTATGCATTAAAAAATCCTGAGTAGGAAAATCAGCAGACTGGGAATAATGGAAGCTAGGAAAAGGCATGAAAAGCAGTCAGACTGGAGAAAAAAATATTCCAACACTATCAATAAAAAACTATCATAAAGATTCCTTCCTTAAAAATGGAAGTCCTGGATAGAGAAGAAGGGAAAACTAGAAAATGGCCCCATGGACACCAGTCCAGGGAAAGCCTCTGACCTTTGCTCTGATGCAGAATTCAGAGAATAGAGTGGGGCTCTGCACAGGTCCTGGAGTTTGGTCTGGTAAATCTGATTGCATATCGATATTCACAAAATACTGAATCAATACAATGGCAATATTCATTGTAAAGTTCTCCTGACAGGATCCAGGAGAGCTAGAACTCCGATGGGCTTCGCTCTTGATGCCAGGCCAGTGTAGGAACACAAGGTGGGGGAGATGTCAGTTCCTTTGAATTTTGCTTTTTAAAAGACCCGTTGTTTCTTAAGTCATATGGGAAGAAGGGGTTTGTGGGTAGAAATAATTCAGCATTAGAAGGAAGATCCCAGTGAGAAACTGTTTTTATGTGGGCAGATGGATTTGAAACTGCAGTTGGCTCAGTGCTGTTCCTAATCTATAACAAGAAGCTGTTGTTCTGTGTGATATCCTGGCCATATGCTAAAGCCAGTGGATAGTCTATTATAAAAGAGTGAAGAATAGTTTATATTTCTGAATTTGTTCGTACACTCTGTGGCTCTTGCTTCCTTGTCAGACAAGGAAAGCTCAGATGGAGACAGACAGTTCTCCTATTTGTCCTTTGTTTATCATAAGAAGGGAACATTCTGCCTCTTTCCTGAAAATTATGTATTTCAGAACAGACAAGAACAAACTGAACAATTGGGCTCAGACGTTTTTAACAACTCCAGCTCTCAGACCTTAATGCTATTTTCTGCTGTGCTAGTAAGGGGACACAAGGCAGTTAAGTTGTATGGGAAACTCAGGTGACTAGAAAGTAAAGAACACATTTACTCATGCATCCTCAGTCTGCAAATAAGACAAAGACAAATAAGACAAATACAGTCTTGACATGTATTGACAGCATAAGCACAGCGGGAGACATCTGTCTGGCCAAGGACACTTGTGGTGAAGCCTGACTAGGACAGAACCTGTCAGAAGCCTCCCTTCCCATGTGTTACACCCATTTTCAAGTTTCTGAAATCTTTAGAATTTTGCAGCACTTATTTAGAGTTACTTCTAGATGTTTCAGATCCACTTGATAGTGACAGGACAAAGGGGAATGGTTTTAAACTGAGAAAGGGAGGGTTCAGATTAGATATTAGGAGGAAGTTTTTTACTCAGAAGGTGGTGACACACTGGAACAGGTTGCCCAAGGAGGCTGTGGATGCCCCATCCCTGGAGGCATTCAAGGCCAGGCTGGATGTGGTTCTGGGCAGCCTGGTCTGGTGGTTGGTGACCCTGCCCATAGCAGGGGGTTGGAACTAGGGGATCACTGTGGTCCTTTTCAACCCAGGTCATTCTATGATTCTATGATTCTATGATCCAAGAGTTGGTAGATGGAGCTGTTAACATATTAACATGAAGTTATTTTGCTTGTTTAGTCCTGTTGTTATTGTGGTAATGAAGGGAATCTGGATCCTTAAGCAGAGTATGGAGCGGTTGGGTGGGCTGTGGGAAATGTAATCTCGGATTTCCTTGGGGATATACCATAAGGCTCTCTTTCTTAGACAAAACACAAAATTTGAGAAAAAGCTTTGAACATTGTCAAGGCCTGCATTGAAGAACAAACAGGAAATACATAGTAGTCAGTGAAGTAGCCCAACAGCCATGCCATTACTTTGTTGTGGAAGATACATTACAGTAGAAATAGTTCCACTGAGGTATGCAACATATATTCTGCCTTTCTGTTTTAACATCCTTTTTTTTTTTTTTCTTTCTTTCTTTTTTTTTTTTTTTTTTTTTTTTTTTTTTTTTTTTTTTTTTTTTTTCCAAGCGATGCATTTTCTGAAAGCTTTGTTAAAAATCAGGACTCTGTATATTTTAAAGAGAACCAAGGATCACTGGAGTTGTAGTATTATATTAAATCTCTGGGAAGAAAGTGAGATGGCTGAAAGTGAAGGCTGCTCCAAAGGTAATGCTTCCTACGTTCTCATGTAGGCCCACAACTGCAGAGGTGGAGGATGGTGGTATGGCAGTAGAGGCTGAACCTCACCACCAACATTCCTTTACATGTTGCCATGCAACAGATGGCTGCAGAGGGGCAGTCTGACAAAATGGCATCTGACATGAAAGTGAAGATGAAAAAAGTGTGTCACTGAACTTCTCCATGTGGAAAAAATGGCACCCACTGACATTCATTGATGCTTGTTGAATGTTGATAGAGATCAATCAGTGGATGTTAGCACAGTGAGGCAGTGGATGCTGTGTTTCAGCAGTAGCAACAGTGACAGTGGATTACCTCAGTTCACACAGATTTTTACAAGTGTGGCATGCAGGCACTGTTGATCATTGGTGAAAATGCATTGCTAATGGTGGTGACTATGCTGAAAAACAGTATTTTATTTCTGAGAATTTTTCTTTCAAATAGTGTTATTGTGCTTTTTGCATTTGTTGTAGTTTGAAGAAAAACCCACAACATTACTCTCAGGGCAAATTACATATTTATTTCAAAAGGAGAGTAGCTCTAGAGGTAGTTTGGTACATACCTGTCTAGTCTAGAAAAGCACTGTGGTAGTGTTTCCAAGCCATCTGCAAGCTAAGTAGTGCACCTACACATCTACTACAGAGAACAAGGCTGTGCAGTTGTCAGAATCAGTCCCAAAAGTGAAGGAGTGAGCAGTGTGCTGACCATGGGCTACAAGACCCTACTTCTCAGGGTGGTTTTGGTTTAGGCAGTCACTGGCAGCCTATTTACCTTCTCTCCGAGACAGCAGCTAATTTGGTGAACTCGGCATTCTTCTTCATTTTTGAGGGCAACAGTTTAATTTGAACGTACTGTGTTTTCCTTCTAAATCCCTTTCTACAATCATATGCCATTTAGTCAAAAAGCTTTTCTTCAAAAGGAAAAACGTATCATCACAGACTTAAGGATAGGTTGATTTTCCTGACAAAATCTATTCTTGACTTTCTAGGCATAACCATTTCCAGTGAAAATGGAGTAACTTCACAATAACACCTGCCCTATCTTTCAGTTCATTTTGACCACGGCATGAATTTTTCTTATATAACAAAATTAATTTTCATTTAGAAAAGTCTCAGTTATATACATTATTCTAAATTAAACCATTTATAGGCAAACAAGAATTAATTAATACGTTGGATTACAAAGTATGCCTCTTTATTGCCTAAGGTTCAAAGGAAACTCTTAGATATAGTAAAAAATGCAGAGGAAAATGATTGTGTATGTTCTGCTCTTTTATTCCACAGGTCTAAAAAACATTTGCTTATACAGATAAAAATATTCAGTTATTATTTCACAGAAGCTATTTTGTTTTCCACCTTTTTTTTTTTTTTTGCCATTTTCTCCTGTATTTTACTGAAAATATGATGAAAAAAAGTGAGATGAAAAACCCAATTTTTGTGTTCTCATTTTAATGAAAAACCATGAGTTTAAAAAAAGGCTGAAACTTAATACAAACCTTTCTTAGAGGGATATTTGCTGGAAAACTTCCAGACAACTTTAGAAAGAGCAAAGAGCTAGCTAGTGAAAACTTTGCTTTTCAGTGAGGTTTAATGCTGTTGTCTGAGTTTATTCATTGAATGGGTTGTAAGGCATGAAGGCTGAATGTCACTGCTCATGATGTACAGTTGTGCTAAAGAAGTTGTGCTAAAGAATACCTTTTTTTTTTTTTCAAATGAGACTGGAGATACTGTTAGGTCTATTGTGTTAATTATGTTAAAACAAGTACAACAGAAATACAATGAAAAGCTTAAAAGGAAGCAGAATTTAATGTTTGCTTCATTAACTTTAATTGAAGAAAAGCCAGAACCAAATTAAAGTCAAGTAGGAATGAACTGCATACAACTTGAAACAGCAATAGGAATTGTTTGACATGGTGCTGTATTTAATTGGATTGTTATAATAAATTAAGAAGAGGTTTAATATGATGTAGAGGTAATCCTTCTAAATTTAGGAAAGACAAGAGTGGCTGGTGACTCATGCACTTTGGAGAGATTTAAGTGTATGTTTTAAGACAGTGAAGAAATGGAAAAAGCATTTCAAAAAACAAAAATCTGAAAGAGTGAAAGAGATGAATGAGAAAAGGCTAAATGGGTGAAAAACAGACAACATGACTGTTATATAACTGTGTGGGCACAGAAGGCACAATCCCTTCATATCTCTGATCAGGCATATAGGGTTCTGCTGGCTTTTGCAAGCTAAGGTGTTGGTCAACAATGTTTGGAGATGGTAACTTTAGTGCTTCTGGAAGTGGCTAAAAGATAGACAGGCATCACAAGGAGAAATTATAATTCTGCCAGAATCAAAATCCTGAGGTTAAAGAAGATGAGACTTATGTGTAGAATGGCTTCAGCACTAGCAGTAAAAACATACTATTTATATTCCATAGGGGAAAACATTATTTATGGTAGTCCTAATGGGATAGGAATTCAACTATACAAAAGGCCACTCTAAAACCAAAAATAAACACACCAAGGCTTTTAATACAGGAAAAATTCTCTGAAGATATGCCCTATTCACGTCATCATTTATGAAAGTCACTAATATGATTAATTTTGACATATCTAAATGTGCTTAAGTGTTTCTTCTGCAGGATAGGCTTCCATATACCTGAAAATACTGAATATTTATGTCACTTTCAAAGATGGCAAGGAAATTATACTGTGACAGTAGCTTTAGTATTGTAGATAGAGAAATATATGCATTCATTGACAGAAAAGCAATATGTTTTATGGTACTTACTCAAAATTCTCAAGAAAACAGCAGAAACCAAGATGCTTTCAGGAAGTGGCTATATAAAACTTAGTAGTCTGATTACAGAGCAGAAGCATTCTTAAATGTATTAGTCTGACCTAGGGAGAGAATAAAGTACTTTAGACCAAGATGGGATAAGATTTACTTACTAATAAAAGACTGAATCAGCAGTATAAAAGAGTGGGCTCAAAAAAAAACAGCTGAGTCAATAGTGTTCTCCCAACACTTCAAAGGACTGAGATTTGGTTATTCATGCAGTTCCAGACTCTAGCACTGATGGAACAAGGTGACATCACTTTAAGGCAGCTTAGGACCAGAATCCTTAGGACCAGATAATGCATTTGCCCTTAGTCATGTGAGGTATAGTCTCTCTTTCCTGGTTATACCATTTAAAATTTAGGTGCTCAGGTGAACACAAGCATGTTCACAGTGCAACTTGGGCACTGAAGTTTTAGGAGAATATTGTCTCAAACCCCTACCAAGAAGAAAGGGAAGTGCAGGGGAATGAGCTTTAAAAGAAGAGGATGGAATCGTGTAGAGTAGATGGAGTCTGGTTCATTATGAATAGTGTGATAGGGGATGACAGGAGATGTCTCATGACATCATGAGTGTCTCATATGTCCTCGATCTTCCTCAGATAGTCAGTAGCTGGGCTCATTTTGTGTGAAGAGAGGTGGTTCAGATTTTATTTAACCCAACCATTACTCTCCTCTACTACTGATCACACACTGACACTTCATCTGTCATGTCTTAACAATCTGAAATGCTGGAAGCTGTGACACATTGCTCCAGAATAGTGAAAAATGATTTGTAAAGGTTTATTTTCAGATTCACTATAGCAGTGTTTTCACTGATTAACATATACATTGACTGCTGTATATTTTGTAGGCTGACATATGTATCATAATTTTTCCCTCTCTTGTCTCCATATATCTTAAGCACACCAGTGGTCTTTGAAATGATTAGATGTGCCCTTAAATAAATGCAAAGGATCTAGAAATAGTTACAATAATTGCTTTATTACCTCATTTCTGTTTATCACTTCTCTGTTAGCTTTTATGAATGGATTTACCTGTCAGATAAGATACTTTCTGTAGACTGCCAAAGCCAATGCTTTTAAGTACCTCAGTGAAATCAACCCTTTCTCCCAGTGGAATGTTTGTAACTTTCCCCACGTAAAACACATACAGCAACATCTAAGAAGATAAAGGCAAAGCAAATATGTAGAATCTATCAAACACTCATAGTTTATCTGGTCCCTTGCTCAGGCTACATTGGGTACAACTGAGAAGGAAAATCTGGAACGAGACAACCATTACTTCCTCAGCCACCAGTCTGGGTGCAGAGCAGGAGAGCCATAGTGTCACTTCTGTATGCTACTGCTGCAGTGTGCTGGAGCTTGCTGGTGATAACAAAAAGCAAGAAGAAATTTCTCTCTCTTCTCTTTCTCTGCAGGGCCACCTGCTTATTTCAGAGGAGCCCTCACCAGGGCACTTCAAGTCACTCTCAGCTTTCTTCACACTGATCTAAAGAAGATGAAGTCAGCAGTAAAACTGCCTTGCAGCAACTAGGATATTTCATTTTTCTTTTCCTCCTTTCTACTTTCATTGTTAAATGATGATGAATCAACACAATCAAGCTGAACAGTTCTTCCTTTTGTTTGCTTTGTATTTTTCTCTCCAATGAAAGTGACTGCTCGTTGGTGCAAGGCGAACAATTACAATAATTTACCCCTGAAGGGTTTTCAAACCTTATTCTTCAGAGCTGAAGCTTTTCTTTATGGCTTTAAAGCTGAGTTTTTTTGGTTGTTGATTTTCTTTTTAATTAAAGGTTTAAACCCTTCAATTTTCATCTCGTATTTGAGCCGTTGAAGCGCTCTTCAGAAGCTTGCAAACTAAACTTCAAATAGAGGGCCTGTTTCTGCTCCCTTTGAAGTCATGACAAGCCTCCTGTTGATTGCAGAGAGGAAAAGTAGCCAAAAGTACAAAGGAGCTTTATTTCCTTCCGATTTCTTCACTTACTCTGCTATTGTACCATATATCAGAGGTGATGCAGACTTCTGTTGGCAAAACAGATATATCATTAAAACAACTTCCAAAGCAACAGCTTATAAAGCTGTTACTATGAGCACAGCTGAACATTATTCACCAATGACTTCATCTGGTCTCTGCTGAACACTGCAAAGCAAAGCAAGAGAGCCCTGGGTTGCAGCAACAAGCTCCCATGGTCAGTGGTTCCAGGTGGAGCTGCCAGAGTGTCTCCAGTGAGGGCAAACATAGTTGTTCAGGCAGCATTTTTCTTTTAGGAACCATCACTGATTCAGTAATTCTCTTTTGTTTTTTCTCAGAACTGCTGTTTTTGTAAGAAAAGGCAGGTGAAGATAGGAGCTTTAACTTGACTGAGCTCAAAAACTTTTATATTCTTTTTTAAGTGGCATTCCCTGTAGACTGGCAACTCTTTTTTTCCTGCCGCTTCCAATCAGAAAGATGCTTGAAGTTGGCCAACTGGGAGACAATACTTGTCCTAAACTTAGAAAACTTAAAAAAGTGAAATTTTGTACCCTGTGAAGTTGTTGATGAAAGCCACCAGAAAAAAAGCAGTGAGACTATCCAGGAAATGAAAAATGCAGCTTCTCTAGCCAGATCATCAGAAGAGATTTTTTTTCCTTGCAATAGGAAATAAAGAAGGAAGACAATCTTGGGGACTATCACTGTCCAGATGTTGTATGAAACTGATAAAGCTGTTCGTGAACATATCTGGAATTGCAGTTCCTCAAAATGTATCCCACTGAAGTTGTACTAGCCATTCTGAAACCCAGTGCCTTCAAGATGATTCTCATCTCTCATCTCTGTGTGCTCATCTTCACTTTTCTGATTCACTCTCTCTCTCTATTATTCAAATGAAAGCACAGAGGAATTATCTTGCTGGGAGAGGATAAAAAGGATATGCGTTCAGGACTAACCATTAGTGGTTGACATAGGAGGGATGTAAAGATTTCCAGGATCTAGTCTAGCAGTACTTCACTTGGGAGAGGAAAAGGAGCAGCTTCTTACCAGGACTTTGTGGAATAAGGAATAAGTTGTACTGGTTATAAATTTGTATAAGTTGTACTGGTTATAAATTTTCAGAAAGTGCTCTGCATCCAAACGATGAAGGTCAGGCATTATCACCTTACTGCACCTTCAGTGCAGTCAGGTTGATCCCACCATGTTAACTATGCTCAGGAAATTCCTGAAAATTGCTTACATGTTTAGAGTTAATAGGCCATTGTTCAAAGCAAATCTCTAATATGAATATTTGCTGGAAGAGATTTTCATGGAACAAGATATCTGAGCCAGTAAGTTCATAGACAATTTTATGGAAGCTGAACTTCAGAGACATCACTACGGGCTGTGAGCATGAAATAATACATTTTGTTGTGTAAAACAAATAGGCAATCAGCATCTGATAAATTGCAGTGTCATGCTTGGTGTTGTTTTGTGTGGTGATGAAAGGCAGTGAATTTTTTTGACCGCTATAAATTTATTTGTATGTACCTTCTTTGAAATCATTATAGCACACCTCCATTATTCGTGCCTGAATTTACTTATTATAAAGAAAAAAAATCCTCCTTCAAAAATAAAAATTCTTTAGATATAAATCTATATTATAAATTACGCCATGACTTCAGAGTTTTTTAGGGTTTCAAGTAAAAATTACAGTCACGCATGACTTACTGGGCACACACATCTCTGTAGAATCTTTTGGGTTGACACATCATCCCTCAGGCAATGTTTTTTACTCAACTCTTAGAAAGGAGATGAGGTCCAGTTATTAAGGAAAGAGATTATGAGGCAAGTGCCTGGTTGTACTTAAATTTGCATGCAACACTAAGCAAATCCTACAGCTTCTCTGCAGTTTAGTTTTCCCATCCATAGAATAAGAGCAATTGTACTTGTTTATTCTTAAGCCTCACAGGAGTCTTAATTATTGTTTGAATATTAGTGTGAATTCTTTCTTCAAAACAGATCATGTTCACCGCAAAAGGACAGAGACTTCTTCCTCAAAGCAAAACCAGAATGACTGAGCTTTCATCCTAGAAGCAGTAACAGAAGAAAGCTTTTTTCCTGTAGGTGGAAACTCCTCTCTGCCCTGCACATACACATCTGATGGTACGAATTACCCCACAGATTCAAATTATGAATTTTAACCGTAAAAGATTTAGAATTACTAACAGTTCCTTTTTTTTTCTTTCTGTTTTTTATCTTTCCTCTATCGGGTTTTACTAGATGGGTTATCCACTCCTACTTTTTTAAGTGTTGAAGAGAACTGGCTTTAAGGAACCACAGATTTGTCAGGAATGAGGCATTAAAGTTCCCTTCCTGCTCCTGTAGAGCCTAAGTCATCAACAGCTGCATTCTTTCATCTTCGCCCATCATACATTATTACACAAAAAAGAAATAGGAAATCTTAAATAAGAGAATTCAGTTATCATATCACCTCTCACTTGAATCCTCCACAAAAAATTGAAGGTGGCAGTGCAGTTAGTCTGCTCCTATTCATATAGTATTACTGAGCACAGAATTCTATACTTATAATGGTAATATCATAGTCTTATAAAACATCAGGAAAAGACAAATTTTGAGAAAATAGCTAATGACAGATTTTCAGTACTTCTTTTTTTTCTCCCCAGAATATAATATTAACACATAAATATCGAGAACTATCGAGATCAAAAGATGATATCCCAAGCAGTAATGATTTAACAATTAGCATACTACCAAGAAGACATGAACAACCTCCAGGCAGTAAATAGCAGAAGATCTATTAAAACAAATATGACAGGTTTTAATGGAATGTGAAACAAGAAGATAAGCTTAAAAATATGGATTTTTTGCTCTTTTTGCTGGGATTTTAAATATCTGCGCCTCTCTTTGTTTCATTAAAGCTTGAATAGCAAATGTCTGTTGCTTCCCCGCATCCTGCCACGTTCCTGCTCCAAGTGAATTCCACACATAGCAGAACGCAACACTGCCTCCCAAAATGCCCTACAGCATTTTCCCCACTTGCAAGCAGCACCCCACAGCACTCATTGAACTAAATTGTCACTAAACTATGTGGACTAAATGGAGCAGGGAAATTCACATCCTGCATAAAAGGTAAAAGTGAGAAGGCAAAGGATCTGAATTTCACTTAAAAATTAATATTTTTGCTTCCTGGGCAATTTCTGAAGTCCTACTGAGCTGTGCAATAATGATTCATAATTGGACAAGAAATAAAGAAATAAGAGAACAAGCAAAACTTCCCATAGCACCTAAAAAAGCAGCAGCTTTTGTAATCAACATTATGAGGAAGGAAGGCAGAGCAAACCCTATCTCTTCTTGATGACTTATTTATAGACTTTTTTATAGAATCCCCAGTCTTTATATTATAATGTAGAAATAAAGATGGGACAGAGAAAGCCATTTTTCATCCTGAACCGATGGGAGCTTAATCTTTCTATTCATAAGCCCGAAAATAAATTCAAATAAACAGCATCAGACTTGTACACACAGCTGTATAGTATGAATGTATTTGCAAAATGCTAAGACTAAGAAAAAAAATACTTATTTTAATCCAACCAGGTCAGATTTATTCCAGATTTACTCCAAACGTATCTGGTCTAGACCATACATTGATGAAGGTTGCAAAATTTCTTCTTCCTTCTGCAAATCCGGATGCAGTCTGTTCTCTGGAAAAAAAAGTAATAATAATAATCATAGAATCATGGAAAGGCTTAGATTGGAGATGATCACCTAGTTCCAACCTGCCATGGGCAGGGCTGCCCTCCACCAGCTCAGGCTGCCCAGGGCCTATCCAATCTGGCCTTGAGTGCCTCCAGGGATGGGGCACCACATCTGCTCTGGGCAGCTTTGCCAGCACCTCACCACATTCTTAGGAAATAATTTATTCCTAGCATTTAACATAAATTTCCCCTCTTTTAGTGTAAAGCCATTCCTTCTTCTCCTGTCACTATCAGACTGGATAAAAAGTTGGTCCTCCTCCTGTTGTAAGTTCCCTTCAAGTACTGGAAGGCTGCAATGAGGTCTCCCCAGAACCTCCTTTTTTCCAAGATGAACAAGATCAACTGCAATGTAGATCTGAGTTCAGATATTTTTCTTTCACTATTAAAAAATCCTATTTCTTCCAAATCACCATCTATGTATCTTAAGATGTTTCAAAATATTTCTGTTTTCCATGTGGAAAATTAGACAAAAATGCTCATTTCATCATCACTAAAGCACTGAATAAATACAAAGAGAAACTCAGTAGGCAATGCACTTCCTTTTATATTTATATTGGGTGACATTTTCTCACTTGTTAAAAACCTGGTCTACTATTTAAAATATCCTACAAATAACAATTCACTTTCACAGTTTCTCCGTCTGAAAGGCAGATCATTATAAGTGAGAAGCAGTGAGGATTTTGTTAGAGTTAGAACTGAGTACTTTATGGAAAGATGCAGAAGATGAGATAAGCACCAAAGACATTTAGTTTCTCCTGGAAACAGAATCAGAGCCAAGGTTAATCCAATCCCAGTAACTCTGTGGTTAATAAGTGACATGAATACATAGCAGGCACTAATTCTTTCCTTGTGGGAGAAAATAAACTGAAACGAATACCCTTTCTAGCATGCTCTTTGTTCTGAATATTCACCTTAATTAAGACTCCTGCCTTCCACATTTTTTCTACAAAAATATTTTGTAGAAAAACAAGACAATAAGACAAGATTAATAAGACAATTATCAGGTGATACAGTCTTACAGAACTGGAATTTTCTTGTAACAATAATTGCATGAAAATGTAGGAATTGTTCTTAGATTTCTATAGTTCTACTTATTTCTACCAAACATTTGATTCTGGGCAGTCTCCTGTGGTTACAGAGTGCTAGACCAGCTGTACAGTGTTCTTGGCCGGTCACCAAAGCCCTACAGCGAAAGGATAGCCCGAAGAAGGAGTGTGTGGCCCCTGCTATAGTAAAAATTACGTCTTTCTGTGTGCCAGGGGGAGCTCAAGTTTCTGCAGAGCAGATTAAATTGTCTTTTGGGTTAAGCACAATTCAATGTGACTGCTTGCTAACCAATATATTGTAAAATATGTCCTCTTCTTGCTGCAACAAATGAAAGACTATCAGAGAAGAGCAAGAAAAATTATTATACCCAGCATAATTAACTGGGGTACCCTACTTCCAATAGACCTGATGCTTTCACTGTTACAGTGTCCTCCAGATTGACATTTGTCACCAGGATTGCTTGGCTTGTCATGATGTGAAAAAAATTTGTTCAGCACTCACCAGGAAATTTGAATTATACCGAGATTTCAGAATAGAAGTCAGGGAGAAGGGCCTCTGCCACCCCAAAACTATTTCCATCCTGCCCATGCATTTTCACATGTGCTCTCACCACTGCTTGAAGAGTAATTCAGCAGATAATTGTTTGCAAGATTGAATGGGACACTTTACTGACTATTTAAAACAGATAATGCTCATCATACAGAGGCTGTTGCTGTGACTTGACAGGTGCTAAGTTCTGCTTCTGTTGTGGGAATAATACAAGATCTCTTTGCTGAAAGTAGAGCTGGGTGATGGGTTTGTATTTTCACAGTAACTGGTGATATTGCAACAAAGCTATGATTCCTGCTAAATAGAAGTTAAACGAATGTGAGATGGTTCTTTTCTGTTTTATAACAGAGAAGTTTTTAATGCTGCCATCTCATCGATAGTGTGGATTTTCTTTGGAATGCAAGCATTTTAGTATTAAAGTCTCAAACTAAAGATAAACATAGCTTCTAAGTCCACCTGTATGGAATGACTGGGCAAATGCAATGTGTCAGGTAGAAATGATCTCCCAGTTGGTGGCTGAAATGTGGCAGCTTTGTTTTCTGTGGGACAGTTTCTTGGCTGCATGATTAATTATGTGAACACGCTTGTCAGCAGGATCTGGTGAAGATCAGGAAATGGGAAATCCCAGTACTTTCAGAGGGTGGTAGATAATCAGAAGTCAAAAGCAGGATGTTTGGTATTTTCATTTTGGAACATGTAGGAAAGCAGAATAGAAGATGACAGTACAGTTGCCTATTAGGTGAAGATTTGTGTATGTGGCACAGGTTCAGAAAGTCTGGCTGCCCTGGGAACATGCTGTAACATCAGTCTGTCTCTTGTCCAGTGAATATTGAATCAACCTCAGTAAAAATGCAAAAAAGACTGCTGGCATGTCAAAAAAAAGTAAGAGCATTAATGGTATAAGAACACATGTAGGATGGAAGATCAAGGCCCATTGTCATTTAGATTTAAATTCTGTAATAAAAATAGTATACTGCTAAGAGAAGAAAGGAAAACTGTGCTTCCAGAATCAGGTATGATTTATGTACAGCGGTAGATAGAAGAATTCTGTGGCACAGCTCTTTTGTGGAATATATAAGTAATGTTAGACACTGTGAGAGAATCCAATCATATGATGAATAACGCTGTAGTTATTGTAGATATTAAAAAGAAGATATAGCAGCCAGAATGGTCATGAAACAGGGAGCAGAGAATAGGAAGGTCCTAAACAATTCATCCTTGTGTTCCTTGTAGGTCAGAGTTGTTTTCTGCTTTTTTTTGCGTAGTCACAGAATCACAGAAGCACAGAATTGTAGGGGTTGGAAGGGACCTCCAGAGATCATCGAGTCCAACCCCCCTGCCAAAGCAGTGGGAGAAGGCAGAGTAGATGTTTACAGTAAAAACAGACTGTTAAGGACAACAAGATGACCAATTGATAGGACGCTCATGATCTGCTTCCTGTGTACCTGATTCCATCCTGCACTTACCAATATCCTGACCTCTGTGGGGCTGCATGATTCAGGTTGAGTAACCCTTACTCTCTTTACCCTGGATTCTAACCTGTTGTGCTGCAGCCAGTGCCTGCAGGGACCTGCCTTACCCTGATACCTCCTATGCTCACCTCACCGACACCCCTTTCCTCTGTTATAAAAGTTTGTGCAACAGAGGATTGGCTATGTTTTACCAAGAGAAAGATACCAGGGAAAGAGGATGTCTGATAAATGCCCTGCGTGTAAATTCTAGAAGATGGAAATGTAGGAAGAGGAAAATCTTGTAGAAGGGGATGAAGGCAGGGGAGGAGATTGAAGAGACAGAGTTATGATATTGGTGGGAGAGATGTTTACCTGATGTGACCAGGGGAGTGACTACAATTTATAATGGAGGAATAAGGCCTATTAAAGCCAAGTATATGGTGCAATTTATCAGGGAAAAAATAAAGTGGATGTGAGAGCTGAGTTTCCATGTAGCAGATGATTAATTTTCTGGATCAGCCATTCAGAAGATAACCAAGTGATGGCATAGAGAAGCTGAAGTGTTTGTGACGTAACTTGTGTAAGCTGAATCCTACAGTAAGAAGGAAACTGGTCATACTGGTCAAAAAATTCCCTGAAGGATGTGTTTGTCAGTGTTATCCCAAGTTCACATCTTATCTGAAATAAACACTTTAAAGGGATTTCAATCTTTAATCTGCAATGCAGCACAACATGAGAATATGTAGAACTCTCTGTAAAGCATCATTAACACTTAACAATATTGTCTATTAACATACAAAGTCCTTCTGCACCATCTCTGAGGAGTAATTGGATCGAGACTTTGCTGTAGTTAACTTTATTTGGCCTATGGCCTTCACCAGCCTAAGCCAGTGGGATATTTCCTAGCACAGATCCCCCTGTGCCTCCTGAAGTCAGGGAGGGTGTTCAGGCTGGGTACACAGGCACAGCCTCAGAGCCCTCAGAGCCCTCTGCATCTCCAAGGAACATGGAAAATGGTTCCCAGCTTTTACGATAAATCAGATTGTGTCAGCATAAAAACTCAGAGCTAAGGAATAAGGGATAACTAACATACTAACATGTTCTAGGTAAACAGAGACCCAATGGCCAAAGTGGAGGTCATAAGGCCACAGCATACAAATCCAGAAGAGCCATTTGTGTGAGTTCCAGCTAATGTGTTACCTATGATTCCGTGTAGCATTGTTTTTAGCCAAGAGATTGAGCAAATGCCAATGTGTCTTGACAGAAGGAACTGTTTGGGTATAAAGAAATGTACCCGTTAGCAAAGAAATGCTCTAATCCACCTGTTTTAGGCTTTTTAAGCTTTTCTTTTCTTTTTTCTTTCTAGAAATAGAAGTTCTATTTGAGCTCTGCTTTCTTCTTACTGCAGTTGTATTGTGCAAATGTTGAGTTTCTTTTCTACTGCTGGCCTCTGATGATGAATTAATTAGAGTAAACATATTTTCCATTTCAAAGGAAAACCAGGCTCCTTCTCATCCCTTCTACAGCATACAGCATTTTTCTGTAAGCTCCTCCACTTTATAATCATTTGTTATGGTATTATTTAGATGATGAAAATATAAAATGATTTTGGCGTGTAGTTTTATAGTTTGCATTGTTTGTGGCTTTATTTTATCTAACCTTATGACAAAAAGGTATGTGGAAAGGTATAGATTTTCACAAAAAAACACATCTTTTATACATTAAACTTATTTTTGCATTTATATAGAAATGTCTAATGAGTTTGTACACAGAATATGTGCTTTATCTTGGGTAAAGAGCACAGCAGGGAAAACAGCTGCATGTTTTTCCTGCTACACCAGCTGTAAGTGGCATCACAGCAACAACACAGCCATGAACCTCTGGGAAAATTGGCTGCTTCAGAGTCCAGGGTACAAGACTATTCCTGTCTATCCAAATCAGGTGAACTCTACATTGCGATGATGGGTACCACAAAACTCTGGCATTGCTTGCTTCCTCTTCCCCCCTTCCTCCCCCTCCCCAAATGCTTACTAGCTGTCTTTCCTTTAACTACATTTTCATTCTGCCTCTTCCCAGGTACGCAGTAGTGCATCTATGTTCTCAGCTCCCTGCTTGAGCAGAAGAATTGGACCAGATGGACCCAGAAGTCCCCTCCAACTTCAACCATTCTGTGATTCTGTGACTCATATGCTTACATGATTCAATTCATAATTCTTTCACTAACTATCAACCAAGATATCAGACATCTCATCACTTCAAATTTTTAAAGTCAAAAATTGTATCTAATTTTTCCTTGCTGTGCATCTACTTATAGCACACGGTAACTTCAGGCATGCTGAGGGCCTTTGCTTTAGGTTGTTCACTCTTCTTCAAAAAATCAATGTTGGAAGCACATGAAATAGTGTAATGTCATATCCCCTCATCTTTGAAGAGAAAATATACAATTTTTTTGAGAGTGGTGCAGTATATACTCTGCAATTATTTACTTGTAATTCCTCAGCTAACCAATTTTTATTTCATTTAAGTTGTTGACATTGAGCTGATCTTGTCAATGGCTGTATTGTGTGAGTTTTACTCTTCAGCAGGATTTTATGCTTTACCATGCATTTCATTAAATGCAAAGAATGATTCCTTTTCTAACATCAAGAACTGGAAAAAAATAACCCTATCTGACAAAGCTATAAAACAGATCGTTATTTTGACAGAAAAAAACAAGGCTGGACCAAGCGTGCAGGCATGAGGAGGTTAGTAAATGACTAGTAACCTGTATTTCTGCAAAGGAAATGCTGAATCTGTGCAGAATGAATTTAAATACTCCTCTGGTATCCTCTTGTCTTTATTACATGTTGTCTTACTCCTCTTCATCTAACTCCAATAAGTGTATGAGTAGAAAACATAATTTTTCTTTTTAAAAGAGTCAGTCTGAGCAACAAAGCACACTTCGGTGCTGTTGTCTACACAAAGGCAAAATGACCTACTGCATAACTAGCACATTTCCACCTCCTGAATGGGTTTGTTCTGAAAAGATAATTGAACTTTGTAAGATTAAGAATCTAGAAGGCAATAAAGGATATAATATATAGACCTCTTAACAGCGTATACTTCAAGTAAGCACATTCATTAAGGAATTCTTACCCTTGTAAGCAGTGCACTAACTTTTGGATTCCCTTCGGGCATGATTTGTCTGAAAACAAGCCAGGCTTATCCAATACAAGGTAAGCTTTCACCTCTTTACTATGTTTAGATGTCTTTCGTACTATGATACTGAGGTCGGGCATTTTAAAGGCATCCTTCTCCATTTCAATACCGTGCTCCAGTTCTTCTGCCTACCTGTTCTGGGATCGCAGGGCTTGTCTGTGTGGAGAATTAAGTGCACAAGTTATGGTGATAACTTAGAGATCCATAGCTGCTCTTTACTGATTCATTACGTGGGCTATAACTGCACATCAAGTGCAAGGAAGCATTATCCTATCTCTAAAGGAGCAACATAACCTTGTAAAACATCTTTATTAGAGTATTCTGAAGAAAACCTTGAAAAGGTCAGTGCTCAGACTGTGCTATTGGCTATTATCCCTGACAGGAATGGTGGTCTGAAAGACCAAATTGGCTAAGGTCAGTTTGTTCAGTACAATTAAAACCATAATTAAAGACAATAAAAGGTTTTCATTGTGCTGTGGAACTGCAACAGTCTTTCTGAAGATATGTGCACATAGAAGTTGCTATCATTTATATGGTAGACATCTTCTACTGCTCTAGTTAAATGATAAATACTGAAAGAACAGAGCTGTCAGCAAAGGTATGAGATCTTCTCCACAAGCAAACATTACAGAAATATTTCAATAAGTCAATTTCTAGTTGTTCTATACTTATTACTCTGAGCAGTCCTGAAGTTCCTTTGGTTCATCAGCAATTTATAATATTATTTCTTCAGTATTAGGGGAATCTGGTTCTCATGTTGATGAAGGTGTTTTAGTCTTACTGTAGCCTTGTACATGTTACATACAAATTAGGCAACAGTTCATGTGGACACTTTGTGCTAAGTTATTATTCCACCGTAAGTTTGTGTTCTCTTTTATTCTGTGGTAATAAGGAAATTGCTATGTACTTATGCCCTATCTAACTTGAGGAACAGAAACTCCTGTTTGTAAGGTTCTATGCATTGTTTATGTCATCTGCAAGAGAATTTAGCATGTCCTTTAGCAGAAATGACCATAAAAATTCAGCAGAGCTAACGAGAGAATCGCTAATAGTTGTTTCCTTTCCAGAAGTATACCTTTATGAAAACAGAGAGTAGAGTTCTGTTATATTTGTTTGTTTTTTTAAAAATTGTTTTTATTTTTTATTATTATTTGTGACTCTAATGAGACAAGAAATGGATCTGTTGCCTGGAGCACTTACATTGCCTAAAGAAGGGAAAGCTGTACACAAAAATGTGATCAGTTGGCGGTAGAGCACAGGCAGAGTTGGCATGTCTTACATTATTACTAATCCTTACCAACACCTGAGGCTTCATAACAGATGCCACCATTTATACTCATCTATAACTTGTCTACATCTAAATCATTTGATATTTCTGTGCTGGATTTCTGTCCTTAAAAATGGTCTTTCATTCTGGGAAGCATGTTTCAGACCTGAAAGCATGTTTCAGACCTGTGTTCCTGCCTGGGACAAGGCTTACACTGTCAGAGGTATATGTGATATTGCTTGCTAGTTGGATAGCTATATTTGCAGATATAAATAAATGTTCTTTCGACAATTGATTTGACTTCTTCTAATTGTTACTGCAAAGTGATATGGAAGAAGAGCTCGTGAGAAAAAGAAACATGTTTCTATTGATGTGTTACTTAATTATTTTTCTAAAATAATCACCATTTTTATGTTTTCTGATGACTTGTAATGGTTTCTGCGGGAGCTTCCACAAATCTGTCAGATGTGAGTTTGTGCAGATGCATCTTGTAGTCAGAGCCACCAAAGCATGGGACCCTATTCCCATAGTGAAGCTCACTTGATTCCTAATGCATTCGGGCACCCCTGACTTTCTATTCTTCCTTCCAGATCTTCCATTCTACACGACAGGACACAAACATGGATAAAGTAACTATCAGAAAATAATACGTCAGCTCTAGCTACATCTCCCATGGGAATGGACAGTAAGTTCAGACTCTGTAGGAAAAACAGGTCTAAGTATCAATTTCTTAGTAAATGATTTCAGTCTTCCTTCCATGTGTGAGGATGCTGCTCTTCACCAGCAGGCTTATCAGTACATCTGCTCCGTTCTGCTGTGCCCTAGTAATTTGTGTAATAAACCATCATATGACTCAGGATGACACCAGCAGCTGTGGCTTATTCTCTCAAACTGTTTTTAAGTGATCCATTCAATTTAAAACTTACAATATCTTTATACTTATAATAATATAAAATATTATATTAATATTAATGTATAATTTTTAAAATTAAATTAATATAATAATATAAAACTTATAATAACTTTGCACCTCACCTACTGTATTGTTTACCTGTGATTTAAAGATTTCTATCACTGTTCTGCTTACTACTGCATTTCTTTTTATTTTCAGTTCATTTTGAAAATTAAGAACTATAAAATTCTGCACAAGTGGTTCTGACTTCCTTATGAAAATTTTAATAAATATACTAATTTATTAATTCTTATATTACTAAAAGATCTAGCCACTATTTTTTCTAAAATAGATCTTCTCTTAATTTTTCTTATCGCTTTCTTTGTGTTCCCATTTTTCTTGCAGTAATGTTAATCTTTTGACAATGACATCATTAGTTTGCAGGACTTGTAGGAACATTCATTGAATTCCCTTTGTGTTGCTATACTAAGCAAACTTCACTTGTCCATTGGTCTGATTGTCAGGATTAATATGTTAGTATGAAAAATGCCTGTAGAAACATCTACATTATTAAAGATTATGTATAAACTGAAATAAGGGCAATTTATCTGATGAGGAATAGCAATACATTCTGTGAAATATAGCCTTCATTTTCAACAATAATTTGCAAATGAGGCAACAGTTGTCAAACTGAGCATGAACTCCCACGAGTTTTTGCCAGGAGCAATGATAGAAAACCAGCACAGTCTGGGTCCCTGTCGCACACCCTCTCTCTGGAAATAGACTACCTGTGAGACTCCAAATCTGATTGAAATGTTGAATTTCAAGATGTGTGGATTAAAAAGACAACTTCTGTCCATGTAATTGTTATTGGTTGTAGGTCGAGTTTTGTTCTCATAAAGCTGCTTGCAGTGTAGACACTGTATAAGGTCCTGGCCTAGGACAACCAATCACTCAAAGTTGTAGTTTGGACTTCTTTTCTCATGAACCAATCTGTCTGTCTCATATCGTGAAAGAAGATAATTTTAATTTTTTGCTAAAAACCAAGTAAGTACTGAGAAATAATTAGGTAGGTAGACAGGTAAATGGACTTGGGACTATACAAGGGTGTGACAAATAGTATAGCTTTACAAAATAATCTTCAGACCAATTATCAAGTGAATGTTTCAGTGAGCATGGCATGATTAAATTTCCCACTCATGTTCCATATCATTTTATATACTTCCCATGGGAGTTAAGCTGATATGACCCAAAATTAACACCAGGTAGATGCAAGATAATTACAATGAAAGTGTAATCAATGTTTGTAATGGTAGAATACAGGATACATGCTCATGATTTCTTTATCTTACCGAGTATTTATTGTTTATAATCAGAGTGCCCAAAGGTGTGGCATACGATTAATAGATTTATTATACCACCATATATTTTGCCTTCTCCAGATCCTGAGGTGCTTTACTACATACAATCTTATTTTTTTATAATGCATAATTAATTAATTAGAAGTAATTCAGATTCAGTTTTCTTTTATTCTTCTGGCTTTCTGTGCTGCATTTAGTCTTTAGTACATTCTGCTCATCTTTAAAATGAATCCTTGTTGCTGCTGGAAACCAAAATGATTACCTGTAAACCTCTACGTCTGTTATAGTGACTCAGAATTCTATTAAAATATTCTATTGCTGTGAGAATGACCAACATTTCTAATGGTAGAATCTAATGGACATTAGTGAAATTATGCCAGCACATCAAATGGTCTTACAAAATCAAAGTTAACATAACGCTTTGTTCCTATCATCTTTTTTGCATTATTATGTTCAAGAGGGTATTTTGAAATTGTTGAAGATCCATGACAGAAGAGATTTACACTTTGTTTGCAAGCAGATCTTATTTCCAGTGCAAGAGAATAGAGTGAAATAAAAAAAAAAAAAAAAAAAAAAAAAGAGAAGCATAAAAGTATCTCCTGCTAATTGTTTCAGCCATTGTGGATAACTCAACTGAACATACTGAATTAGCTGTAACTTTGGGTGAGTGCAAGAAGGTAAGGTCCCATGCTGAGATTTCAAAAGTCAAACTCAATTGTTTCAATTTGATTAAGTTCTTAACAGAAAATTAGTGTAGCATAAAAAGGACTTGGATGACTTACAGTTAATATATTTAGACTCTGAGTTTTCTCTATCCTAGACAGTAAGAATTCTGCCTCTCTTATTTTGACATATTGACATTTTTTTTACAAAAATGCAATCATAGTATTAGAGGTCAGAATAAAGTATTTAAAATATAATGGAAAAATGTCTTGAAAGATAAAATAATGGTTTTCAGTGCAAAACTGTTCCAACTATGCATTTAATGACAATTGACATATAGCCTCTCTTTTACTTGCAGTGCTCTCTTTAATAACTTGTAAACCAAGATTGTCTGACTACACACTACCTGGTCACATACTATATATTCATTCATTCAGAGGAATTTTTGAAAACAAGTGGTCTTGATTAAAAAGTCTCACAAACAAATGTCTAAGGTGCCAAGAACAGCCAACGTAATGAAACAAAAGATATCAGGCATGCCGTAACCATTAAAAAAATACATTTTTCCATTAAAAACATTTTTCCATTATTTCCATTATTTGACTACTTTCTCTCTAGGTCTCTTGAACACCATACAGAAATTCTAGAAAGAATACAATAAGAAAGACAAGACTTTGTGTTTTTTCCTTTTCTTCCTTTTTTGGTTCCTTTTTTTCTTCTTTTTTTTTTTCTTTTTTTCCCCTCTCCCCATCACTTGTTGCAAAGACATCCCAGTTTTCTCTAGTTCATAGGTGAATATTTTTGTCAGCCTGGAAGTGAGTACTCATATCAAAGAACTTCTCATGCCTGTTCTGCAGTTTTTTAGCAGGTGCTCAGTTTTTAGCACTGCATCACTTAATGCTAGATCCTGACATGTATGAGAGAAAGAGAAGACTCAACCTCTTCTATACAATCTGTTGCCTGCACTCTTAGCAGGCCTTGTCCATTTTCTGTAAAAAGCTGGAGGTAAGATAGTGTGGATGTTTGATAGCGTGAAATATTTCTAATATGTAAATAAATTACATATAATACTCCATCTGATCTGCAATGAGCTCGAGCAGACTTTAATATGTTCTAGCTAGGAAGAGGTTTCCTCATCTACAGAGATAGTTGTTTTTAAGGTATGCAAATCATATTTATTTTAAAAGAATATCAAGGACATAAATGATGTCAGTGTATATTTGATAACCAGAAAAGAAATGCTACCAGAACTGTGTGATCTCATTCCACAAATTGAATTTGTATTGTCTAAGGAAGTTTTAAAGAGAAGCATAGAAATTGATTGCATTCTAAGTAAAAGGGAGAAGAAGAAATATGCTCAGAAATTGTCTCCATGAAAGATCCCTAGGGTGAAGGTAGGAGACATTTAGTATAATTTCCCACCCTAGAAAATGTTCCTTGCATTACTGAGACAAAATTATTATTTAGGAATGTTCTTCATAGTTATAGTTTAGTTTTCAACGAATTAGATTTAACTGCTCATTCTTTCTATTGAGTTTCTAGTCTGTTAACTAAGACTCTCCAGTTTGTGTTGCAAGATTGAACATGTTATTTTTAATTTTTTTAAGTTTGCTTAATTTCTCAAACGAGTCCAGGCTAATTTAAATAATTTAATTTCTTCTAATTTCCACAAAGTGCAAACAAAGTGAAATACACAGGCCAGTCCCTTGGGAGCCTGCAACCACAATGAGTAATGAAAATACAGGAGTTACTAGTACCTGCCCTAAAACTGTAAGAATCTGCACAAGAGCAGCACTATTCCAGGATAAATTTTCTCCACTGAGCTTAATTCAAGGAGCAGGTTTATCTTTGTTGTATGATTCCTGGTTTCAGGTAGCTCCCAGCTATTACAGGTGGCATTCACATTCAGTTTATGTGTTCTTTATATCTTCAAACATGAGGGCTGAAGCACCAGTTCAGTAGCACATGGTTTACTGCTGTGTACTTGTTCCATCTTTTGCACCCCACAGAGTTGGTTCTCCAAGAGCTAATGTAACTAGAGATTTTCAACGTGCCCAAACAGAGCTATATGCTGAAGAACAGTTTGTCTCAGATGCATTTCAGCAGGCTGATGGAAGCAGATGTGCAATTTCTGCTCTGGGAGGTTCTCAGATAGTGCATGCTACAGTTTTGAAAGAAGAGTCCAGTGAACTGCCACAATCATAGGAAATGAAGACAGAGGAAATGCAAATAAAGGGCTTATTTTGCATGAGAAGACACTCGTGGCTTCAAAAATCTTTATCTGTTCAGAACTCTGAAAATAGTTTCAGATTCAGTCACAAAGACAGAAACAGTTGCACATCCAGAAAGTCATTCCTTCCAGTCTTCTCATCTTGGAAAGGCAATAAAGTTTGGCAATAAAGATTTATTTTGGAGGTAGGTGCTACTCGGTTCCTGTCTGAGAAAACACTTCCTTTATTATATGGGGAAACAAATGTAACTGAACAAGTTTTAAATAAACTGTCACTACAGACAGAAAATAAAGGATGATTTTCTTTAGAGAACTCTATATCTTAAGAGACATACATATGTAACGCAGTTTACCCTCCGCTCTGAATCATGAATACAGACAAGAATAGAGAAATCCTATTTTTCAATTTAATTCAAATAGAGAAGCTTCTTTCTGCTACCAAGCAGCCTGCGGGCGTACAATCAGGCTACCAAGGCAACTCCTAAGACAGCGTGCTATCAGATATGTTACACATTGAAATTTCATAACAAATATTCTTTAGATTGCTTAACACAAGTGCCTGAAATGTATGAAATTTAAAAGCGTTCTGAAAAGGCGTGCTTGAACAGTGCAGGAGAAATAGAAGGTTGCTTTTTTACTGCAAGAAGATAGATCAGAGAAGATGATTACACAGTGGGGTTCCTTTCTAATATGGCAATAAGTAGAAAACAATCACTGAGATGTAACACCTGCCTGCGTGAAACCCCTTAAGCATTGAATTTGCTCAGCAATATTGAGTTTGCTTTATTGCAAGCATGTGTTAGGAGTGACTTAAGGATAGCTACTTTTTCTTCCAGCTGGAGAATAGACCACACTGCTCCATGAACTCTTTTACAGGAGGATTTTCCTTTGATTATCTGGGATTTTTAGGTGCTTGGAGGAGAATGTCTTTATAAAATGATCTTTGATTTTGTCTTTGGGATATAGTATGGCTAGAGAGATACAGGTTTCTCTTGAGAGTCCCATCACCTGAAACCTATTCTAGAAGGTTTTATCCAAATACTGGACATTCAGTGAGGAACAGTTTCTACTTCGTAACCAAGGAAAATGGAAATGGCATTTTACATGAGATTAACGGATTGCAGGATAAGAACTCGAGAGAGACAGAGACAACCCAAACCTGGAGGAAAGGTTCAAGTCAAACTACGATACGTGTAAATGTCTGGAAAAAAATGAAACTCTGACATTTTAAATTCTATTTTATTTTTATTTTTAGCCTAAAATGTGCATAGGTTTTGTAGCAGTCCATATTTAGTTCCGGTTTACACAGATCTGAATGTTCTGACTGCCATGTTTATGCCATCTCGCTCGTAGGAATCAGTAAATCATTTTCAAAGAGTGAATTGTAGACGGAAATGAAGGTATCTTGTAACAACAACATAGTGATTTAACTTTAGTCCATTACACTTGGACAGAAATTAAATTAAAGATACTGCTTTGTTTTTTGTTTTTTTGGTTTTTTTTTCTTTTTCTTTTTTTCCACAGAGTCACAGAATGGCCTGGGTTGGAAGGGACCTCAAGGAGCATGACACTCCAACCCTCCTGCCACAAGCAGGGCTGCCAACCTCCACATTTAATACCAGACCAGGCTGCCCAGGGCCCCATCCAACCTACCCTTGAACACCTCCAGGGACGGGGGCATCCACAACCTCTCTGGGCATGCCTGTTCCAGCACTTCACCATTCTCTCTGTAAAGAATTTCCCCCTGACATCTGACACAAATCTTCCCTCCTTCAACTTAAAGCCATTTCCCCTTGTCCTGCTGTTATCTACCCTTTCAAAGAGTTGACTCTCCTCCTGTTTGTAGGCTCCATTTAGGTACTGAAAGGCTGCAATGAGGTCACCCTGCAGCCTTCTTTTCTCTGGGCTGAACAAGCCCAGCTCCGTCAGCCTGTCTTCATCTCAATAAAAGTGTGAGACGAACATATTTAAGTGGGGGGCTAAAAAGCAAAGGAAAGCGAAGGGAAAGCGAAGGGAAAGCGAAGGGAAAGCGAAGGGAAGGGAAGGGAAGGGAAGGGAAGGGAAGGGAAGGGAAGG
>NW_024884364.1:52477730-52577238 GCF_019232065.1 Centrocercus urophasianus | reverse complement strand
GGAGGGGAGGGGAGGTGTGTTGAGGGGAGGAGAGAAAAAAGGAAAAGAAAGGAAAAGAAAGGAAAATAAAAAAGTTCTGTCTGCTAGGATTCAGTGCCTCTTACTCTGATAATTCACTTTAATTTTCCTTTCATCGCAGAATATAATTGCATGCCCTCGAGGTGCTGAAAATAGGTAAAGAAAGTTGGAAAGTTGATCAGGGTAAATTACGTGCAGCAGGATTCGTATGTTTAAAATCTGATGTTTATACTTGAGTTACATAACCTTAGTTCCATTTATACTAAGTAGAGTGAGATTTTCAAGTGTATTAATCTCATCAGAAAAGAGATGTTTGAAACAGATTAGATGAATTGCATCCAAAACACACCACTTTATTTCCACTGACTTAAATGGAACCTAGCTCAGCTGTAGATGTTTTTAGGTGAGATGAGTCCCACTCAGTTGCTTTCTTCCTTGATTGACCTTAGAAAAAGACTTTCTTTTCTTTGTGGCATCTATGGCAATAGCTGTTATCCAAAAAGTCACTCTGAAAGACTGTTGTGTCTGTCTTCTTTTCCATTTCTTTTAAGAAAAGTTCACTCTTAGAAAATAAACTCCAGTTGAAAGGAGGCAACAAAAAGTGCCCTGGTTTTATGGAACGTTATGAACCTATACCCTTCGTTCACTATTTGCTGTCCTTGTCCACGGCTTAACCTTGTCCATGACTTAACTGTAAGATTTTCTAATACTAGGCCACATTTAATTCCTCTGCACATGATGATTCCTTTGAGTAAAGACTCATATGCTCCCAGGACAAGAATTAGAATATCTTCCATAAAAATTCAATTTTCTGGATGACCGGGGGATTCATACAGTGGGACTCAGTGTAGGCACAGCATGACATGTTGTTGCTTTTGCAAAAATTTGGCTATTTGGATGTTTGAAGAAAAAAAGAAAAAAAAAAAAAAAAGAATATTTCTGATATTCTACCTCTTCACTTGTGAGGCTGCCACCAGAATACTGCATATGGACGTACCATCGTAATTTTAAAAATGATTCACAAATTTGTAGTAAGCCATAACTAAACTGTAAATACTGCCCTGAAGGGATAGTTACATATCAGATATTAAAAAGAAGACTGAAATTGTTATCAGTTATATTAAATAAATATTTTATAAAGCAAACAATGTCAGAAAGCAAGATCTTTCCATTTGAAAATAAAAGGCATTTAAAGAAACAGCTGTTCTCTTCAGAAATGGCAGGCTTGTTTTCAAATGTGCTCTAGGAGGTTAATCCTGAAACAGCAGAAACAACCTCTTAGAGCAATAGCCAGTTACTTCTCATGATGCCTTCAAAGCAAGCCTCAGCATCTTCTGGAAGACATACTTTTGAGGATCAATTAACAGTATTCAGGTATGGTTTATATAAACTTTACTTGGTAGCAAGTTAGACAAGATGATCTAATGGTCCTCTTCAGCCTTAAAATAAAGGAACCCCTTGATGTCTTGGACAGTTCTTTAGAGATCGCACTTATCCTGCTATTAGGCAAAGTTACCTTTTCTGTGGTCCAAATTCATGCACTGAACTCTAACTCTCTGCCTCTAATTGCAGGTTATGGTCTTGATTAACCAGGGTATTTTTCCTGCTGTTAATTCAATGAATAGCTCAGTGTAAAAACACTTATACATCTACATAAGACAGACTAGAATTACCTACTTAGGGTCGTCACATATTTGCTCTCTCCTCCTGGAGCTATACAACTTTGTCAAATGCATATTACACTAAAAGTAATATGTGCTCACAGAAATCTTCATATTTAAGAGCTGCACACTTTTCAGCTTAAAAGTACAGAAAAGTTCCTAACCAGTTGCAGATGGAATGCCTGCTTTCTTCCTTTGCCAGAATGTATAGCCTGTTTTCTTGTCTTCCTCTCCTCTGTCCTGTTGTAAATCTCAATGATGAATTTTCCTATTTTCTTTAGAAATCTCATCTACAATTAATTAAAGCTCAGCTTTGTTAAATATAGCTGATCACTGTGTAACCACAGTAGCCAATAATTGTTTGTCCTGCTCTTTGTCTGGTATTAACCAGAAAGCTGAGTGTGAATGACAGTGAACCTTGAACAGAGCAAAATACTTAATATTCCATGAAAATTCCATCTTTCTGCCTTTCTGTTAAACTGAACAACTACCAAGAGCTGTTCACTATCAGTAGTATCAACCTGACCATCAAGACTTCACAACCCCTTCACGTTTTTTCACAGAATTTTTCACATAAAATATCCTTTCCAGATGGCAAGTAATCACTATTTATACTTCGGACCCCCACCAAAGAACCTTTTCTCACTAGGGTAGTAACATCTAATAAAGTTTTCTCTACAGTCTGAGAACTGTAGAGAACTGTTTGAATACTGTGTCCAGTTCTGGGCTCCCCAGTATAAAAAAGACAGGGATCTCTTGGAAAGAGTCCAGCGGAGGGCCACAAAGATGGTGAAGGGCCTGGAGCATCTCTCCTATGAAGAAAGGCTGAGTGAACTGAATCTGTTCAGCCTTGAGAAAAGAAGACTGAGAGGGGACCTGATCCAGGTCTATAAGTATCTAAGGTGTGGGGGGCAGAGTGGTGAGGCCAGACTCTTTTCTGCAATGTGTGGAGACAGGACAAGGGGAAACGGACGGAAACTGCAGCATAGGAAGTTCCACACAAATGTGCACAAGAACTTCTTTATGGTGAGGGTGATGGAGCACTGGAACAGGCTGCCCAGGGAGGTGGTGGAGTCTCCTTCTCTGGAGATGTTCAAGACCTGCCTGGATGCCGACCTGTGCGACCTGCTGTAGGGAACCTGCTTTGGCAGGGGGGTTGGACTCGATGATCTCTGGAGGTCCCTTCCAACCCCTACAATTCTGTGATTCTGTGATTCTGTAACTGTGCAGGAAAACTGCTCTTCTATGCAAACTGTCATCTCTCAGAAGTCACACACTCTTGGAACTGTTCTTGTGTACATGTTTTCTCATTTTCCAATAGTTTTCATCTCATTTCTCCTTTCTATTCAGGATCTCATTAGTCATTTATGAGGGCATGCATGGAGCTCCACTGCCATCTCCAAGAATTAGCATATCTATTCTATGATATTTTGCCTGGTCATGCACTAATTGCAGGAGCAGAAATCCTACATTCTTGAATCTCATATTTCCCTGTGGGAAATACATTCATTTAGGGAGTTATTTGGTAGTGTCAAAGTAGACGTGTACATATCATCAGTTGCAAATCTCACTGGGCTCCATTAACAGAGCTACTTCATTCACACAGAGATGTAGTTATTAAGTAGGGGATCTGAATCTCACACTTAATGTCATCTTCCAGTTGTCCATTTTAGTTGAATTCTTCACACAGTGGTATTTTTCTCAATTGTTTTGAAAAACATCTTTTTTTTTTTTTTTTTTTTACTAGCCTATAATCTTGTTGACTGAAATATCTAGTAGGAAGTGAAAAAAATGTTTATGGAGACACTCATGTTAAGGATGGTGACAGTTCTAGTCTTTTCTGAGTAAGTGGTCAGACTATTATTTTGTAATAAGCAAGGGACATACAACAACACCGTCTCTGTTTTGAAACAGAAGTCCATTCTGTTCCTGTTGTGATTCCACTGATTTATGTTTTGCATGAATGCTAGTTGGCCCTTCAGTTGACAGGTGATTTGAAATAGATACTTTCTGGACTGTGTTACTCTTATGTATATCATTTGCAGATATGTGTAGTGCTTGTCTTAAACACCGTACTTGCAGAGGTGATTACTAAGCCTATTTAGACATCTATAACAAGAATTCATTTTAGTTTTGCCTTGTAACTGTTGCCAGCTCAGTTCAAGAACCAGGAACTATTTTCTTTTATAATTTTTCCCTATTAGCGTCTCAGTTGCACACCCCTCCTTTTTTCTGGCATTGCTGTGAGCCTGCCTAGGTCCTACACTAATCTGTCTGTTTCTTTGCATCATCTAACTTACAAAGGAAGCTCTGCACTTACAAATTCTGTGGCAGATAATCTTAGTGCAGTGTTTCATATTTTTGAAATGTATTTGATCTGTTGCGGGACATGAAAGGATAGTTTCTCAGCCATGGTATACAGGAACATACCTGGAGGAGTAAGCCCTCATGCTCTACAAATTATTCCCTGTGAAGTTTCAGCTATCACTGGGGTGGCATTTCTCAAACATTATTCAAATTTAGTTTCATGTAGCTTTGTTCAATCACTGCCTTTTTGAATAGTAAATCAGTGTTGGAAAAGGTCTGTGAATATGATGTCAAATTGCACATCAGTTAATGGAAGTGTATGAATAGATAATCAGGTTAGAAATCAAATCAGAGCTTCAGACAAAATTACAAATGGTGAGAATACAGCTTGGATGACTACTCATAGCTTCCAAAACTCATATGTATCTATCACTTCTTCAAAATTCAGTTACTGTTCTTTGGACAAGAATTGTGTTTGTGTTTATGTATATGGGTTTGTATATTATGGCCAGTTTCAAACCTAAATTATTATATTAGCATACATCAGATTTCCTGTGATGTTTCACATTGTTCTGCCTTTCTTTGCTGAAGCTTTCTTCAACATAAGAAATGACAAAATGTGTTGTGTTGGTAATGCAGTTTAACAGCTGTAGTTCCACAATGAACAAATGATCTATTCTCATAGGTGCAGGTACAGACATATAGAGCTACTAACACATTTTAATACTTCAGTGGTGAAAACATGAACAACCTGAACATTACTGATACATATTTACCTAATTATTGAACTACAGGATGAGGGAATGAACCCTGTTCCTTGATTGTGATCTCTACTTTTTGCCCACTGATTTTTATTTCCAAGACATATTTTAACAATCTGACAGTAGTCAAAGATACATACAAATGCGATAAAATAGCTGTAAAAAGTTAAAGTGTAGTATTAACATTTATATTTTTAGAACTTATAATTGATTATAGCAGTTTAAACTTTAATTCTAACTTTGACATATCACATATTACTTCCTGTCTCACTCCTAGTGCTAGCTCTATTCTTTGCATCTTCTATGGGCAGTTAAGGAATCATAAAATCGTAGAATCTTTTGAGTTAGATGGGAGCATTAAAGGTCATCCAGTCCAAGTCCCCTGCAATGAACAGGACAGCTACACTAGATTGGGTCACTCAGAGCCCTGTCAAGCCTTGGATGTATCCAGGGATTGGACACCCACCACCTCTCTGGACAACACATTCAAGTGCTTCATTACCCTTACTGAAAAAAGTCTTTTTATATCCCATCTAAATCTCTCCCCTTTTAGTTTGAAAACATTTCCCCTTATCCTACGCCAACAGACCTTTCTTATAGCCCCACTCTAGATAATGAAAGTCTACACTCAGTTCTCCCTGAAGCCCTCTATTCTCCAGGCAGAACAGTCTCAGCTCTCTCAGCCTGTCCTTGCAGGGGAGGTGTACCATCCCTTGGATCATTTTTGAGTCCCTCTTCTGGATGAGCTCCAACAGGTCCACATCTCTGCTATACTGAGGACTCCAGGTCTTGACAGAGTACTCCAGGTGAGGCCTCACCAGCGCAAAGTAGAGGGGCAGGATCACCTCCCTCAACCTGCTGGCCACACTTCTTTTGATGCAGCCCAGGATATGGTTGGCTTTCTGAGCTGCAAGGGCACACTGCTGGCTCACATCCAGTTTGTCATCCACCAGTATGCCCAGGTCCTTTCCTGCATGGCTGTTTTCTGTCCTTACATCCCCCAGCTTATATTGATGATGACGATTGCCATGACCTAAATGCAAGACATTGCATGGATTTGTTGAACCTCATGAGTCTCACCCAGGCCCACTGCTCAATCCAGCCTACATCTCTCTAGATGGCATCCCAACCCACTGGCATGTTAACTGTACTCCACACAGTTTGGCGTCATCTGCTAACTTGCCGAGGGAATAGTTGCTAGTGAAGGCTGAGGTGAATACATTGTTGAATACCTCAGTCTTCTCCTTATCCACTGTCACCCATGTTGCTCACTCTAGGGGGTAAGCTCCCCTGAATTTTCCTTTTCTGGTTGATGTACCTACAGAAGCCTTTCTTATCTTTCTTTATACCCCTTGCCAAATCCAGTTCCAATTGGGCCTTGGACTTCTTGACCCCATCTCTACACAGCCTAGCATCATCCCTATATTCATCCCAGGGTAACTGTCCCTGCTTCCACTGTCAGTGCATTTTCTTCTTGCTCCCCAGTTTGACCAGCAGGTCCTGGTTCAGCCATGCCGGTCTCTTGTATTCCTTTCCTGACATCCTACACCTGAGATTGGAGGGCCCTCGTGCCCTAAAGAAAGCTTCCTTAAAGGTCTGCCAGCTCTGATCCACTCCCATGTCCCTGAGTATAGATTCCCAGGAGGTTTCACTAACTAACTCCCTGCGGAGCTGGAAGTTGGCTGTCCTAAAATTAAACTTTCTGTTTTTACTCTTTGCCCTTCCCATATCTTTCAAGACTGTGAACTCTGCTGTTGCATGGGCACTACAGCCCAGGCAGCCTCCAATCCTGATGTCACCCATCAGTTCATTGGCGTTGGTGAATAACAGGTCCAGCATTACATCTCCCCTGGTGGAATTGCCTATTACCTGGCTCAGGAAGTCATCCTCAATACATTCCAGGAACCTCTTGGATTGCTTGCAGCTCACTGTGCTATTTTTCCAGCAGATGTCAGGGTGGTTGAAGCCTCCCAGCAGGACCAGAGCCTGTGATTGAGATGTCTCCTGCAGCTGGAGGAGGAAGGCTTCATCAACAGTTCAAATTACCTGATCAAAATAATTGATCAGGCAGCCCACTGGAGATTTTTGGACATGAGAAATATTTCTGACCATAGCAGATCTGAAATAATCATGTTTTGTAGAAACATTTAGGGTTTGATACTTTCCCATGAAAGTAAATGTTATAATCTGGAGTGATTTCATAGACAGATGTACCAAGTACCAGTGAAAGGATTTTTTTATTTTCACAGCACATGATGAAGCAAACTGCATTAAATTGATTTCCTTATGTATTAATTAATTTGATTTTGCTAACTAAATATCTCCAAAGGAAATTAATATTGCCACGGAGTGCCAGGACTCTCACTGCATTGTTTCAAATAGCTATCAGCCTTCTTCCACCTGCTTTTGCCTTTATCCTAAACACATATTCAGTGGATGTGAATAGATTGCCTTCAGTGGAATATACCGACTCATCACTGCACAGTGAAATAAGAAAAGCCCTCCATACTTCCTCCAAAGGACTTTCAGACGTAAGCAGTCTAACTCTGCAGATTCTCATTTGCCCCCTAGAAATGTCATATTTGAAAGTTCACTGGTTTTGTTGGCAAAGGCATCTATGTCTTTGCTAGTTTTCATGTGAGTTTGGATATGTGGTACAGTTCCTACGGTGCTGTAGGTTTGAGGAAATAGGACTCCATGTCTTGGAAGCAGCACTATAACATGAGTCAAGTAGATTTTTAAGACCTGTACTGTAACCCTTACTGTGCAAATGAAAAGAAAGGAGATTTTTTTTTAATGTCTAAAGTAGTATGCCTAAAATGTCTATACATCAATTCAAGTTTGTTCTAGATAGTATTCTTGCTTAGGGATTCAGATGAGAAAGAAGAGAGTTGGAAATTGATGACCCATGAGAAATGAATTCTGAAAAATGTATTCAACTAAGCTAAAGCAGAATTCTGCTGAGATCTGAAATGTGAGGAAAATGGATTATTTTCAGTGAGATGAAAATGTCATTTCTTTCACTTCCCCTTCTTCCAACAGAGATTTGTAATTTTTTTTTTTGTGCCTAACTTTAAATGATTATTTTGATTTTGTTTTGATGTACAAAAGCAAGACATCAAAGACAGAAGGAAGAACACACTGGTTCATCCTTCATCCTTTCATTGATCAAAATTACTTACAGATTTTTTAAAAGTGATTGAATTCTATATCCAAAGAAAACAGAATATGAAGAACTATTTTCCAATCAGTTGGGGGCTTTTTAGCAGAGATTTCATCCCAGGTGGATCAATGATCCTAGAAGTGTAACTTGCCTTCCGAAAAGATGCTTTGGCATCTGTCCACTTCAACTTCTCATCAGGAGCAAATATCCTCTTGACTGACTTTTCAGCATAATTTTGAGGATAAAACACTCACTAGAAGGAGTAACAGTGCTAACATCCTCTGTGGAACATGGACATCTCCGCTGGAAGGAACTCAGAAGATTTTCATCAAAGACAGAGAGACAGCTACACAGCTGTAGCTGTATATTTTGTTAAAGGACAGAAAATTATGGTTTCATTATGCATTGCTTTTATCACCTATTGACTCTTCCCTGGGACTTGCTGGGATCCAGTGAACATCTCTAAGTTTTTATCTTCCATCCCTAACAGTATATCATAGTATCATAACAATCATAACAGTCTTTCATCTGTTATTCCTGAGGCTATCTCCTCTAGCAGAACCAATGATAACCTGAACACATTCCAGTTCCTAAATTAAAGTATTCACAGAAGAGTAAATTTAAAAGTATTATGTGCTAACTTGCATAGTGATACTGTTGTTTGCAAATCTTAATGGGTAACTGCTCTGCCTTAGGTGCAGAAACAGCCAGAGTGCCCATGCATGCAAAAAATCACAGCTAGATGGGTAGGGGGGCCAGTGTAGAGACACCACAGTTGTTTGCACTAGGATCTGAGCAATGCTGCTCTGTCTCATGTGGCTTCACTGCTTTGATCTCTGAGACTTCAGATCTTTACTCCACATATTACATACTCTTGCAAGCCAGGAGAGTGCCCTACTTACCAAACCAAAAGCAATCACCACTAGAAATTAAGTGACTAAACCACGGATGAAGCCAAGACTTAGAAGTAATACTGCACTACATACACTATGTCATCAAATAGATGCAGATATCTGTCTTGTCCACTCACCTGCAACACTCTGTAAACACCTTGCCAGATGTACTTCAATAGCTGTTCATCACAGCCGCTTACATGACTAAATAATACATTCAAATTTGTCCTTTCTTCTGCAGCTTTCCAAACGATGATCTCCTCAGTTTAAAACTAATCTTATTAGTGTTAGTTCCTAAATATCTGACTTTCTACACTATTCCTACAATTCCCAGGCCTGCAAAAAACTTTCTATATAACCTTCCGATCCATCTATGAATTAGTGTCTCCCAGCCTTGTATTAGTAGCAGTTTCTCTTAGCATAATTCTATTCTTTTCCTCTATTTCAAGAATAATTCTAAAGAAATTCAATCTCCAAAATTGACACTTGAATAACAACACTGGCAAGAACCTTCTAGTCTAACTTCTTTGCCAAAGAAACCCATCCTTGGCTCCCAGCAGCCTTACCCAACTTAGATGTTGCACAAGCAATTCCCATCTTCTCATGTGGCTGTATGTTTTATTGAAGTCCATGTTCAAAATAATCACCATATTCAAGAATACTTAGGTATTTTATGCTAATCACATTTGTTTTATACAAAGCAGGAACTTCAAGATCAGCAGCACCTATTTTAAAGGAATCTTTTAAAGGTTTTAAAACATGAATGGAAAACATTTTTAATTTTCTCATCTCTTTGCCTAAGGAAAAGAGTGTATTAGTTACCATGAAAGCAATTACCAGCACTTCTAAGGGAAAGGAAATTAAAAGAATAAATATAAAACTCCCCAAAAATGATCCAAGTTGATTTTTTATAAACAAGGTTGTCTCAGCTTTAACTCCCAGTATTCCAGAGTATTATAGTACAGTTCTCACAACACCACTCTTCTCTTGAGAAACTTCTTTACCTTAATTTCATTGTTTATATTTATGATTTTTACATGTATTATGTTTGTGATGGTTACGAAAGTCTGAGCTATGATTGAATATTTGAGACATCTATCAGAAAGTTAGTTCCTGAAACAGACGTCAGCTTATTTGACAAAACAAAACAAAGCAAAAAAAAAAACAAAGCAAAACTAAGGCAGAACCTTGGTGGCAAACGTTGGTAAAATGTATAACGGATTGTCTTTGATGTAAAAAGTGTGTGTAGTGTCTTTTAATGGAGTAGATAAAACAAAACAGAAATAAAACAAAATAAAGTCAAGCTGGGGAACAATTTGATAATTTGATAATTCAGCATGTGCTAACTAAAAAAAAAAAAAGATATTTTCACATGAAGAGATCTTCGCATCCTTTGTAGAAGGCATCACTTGAATCCGTCTCTACACTTTACCATTTTTTAAATAAACATTTAAGAACTCTGTGACTCTAGCAATGCTGATGATGGAATGACTTGCAGGCAGCATTAACAAGCAGAATAACACAGTGCAAGATGTTACAAAGAATATGTAGATTAGGTGTTTTTTCCAGAGGATGGTTAGAAAAGAAAGCTGACATTTTCATTTATCTTATTCCTACCAAATGAGAGATGTGATCCATATAAAAGTTGCTGGAGTTTCACTTTTTTAAAAAGCTTACCTATTGGTAGTAACAAAGTGTCTTAATTATATATATTGCTATGTGTAGTTGCACATGCTATATTTCATATAATTTTAATAACTTTCCTCCCACTGTTTCAGAAAGATGAACCTGCCTATAAAACAGGTATAACTGACCAGTCTTTTTTTTTTTGCAGTTGAGAGCCCTGCAGCCAGGGAATATTTGGTATTTGACTTTGTAATATCTGTTACACATAAATCTTACATTATCACAGATGAATTTTTAGGAATGGAACAGGAATTTCACACTGCAGGAGAAAGAAGTAATTTCTCTGACATGTTGATGTATTTAAAAGTCAATAAATTATTTTAACAACCACCTAGTGGTAGATATTACACAGTGTTCTCTAATAATTAATCCACTGTGGAAATGTTCACTGCTCTAAGAAGTCTTTCTGGTGCATAACTTCCTGCAGTTTGATAAGGTCACAATTCATCGTGGTTTCCGATTGTTGAAGATGTTCTGTCTTGCCTTTGCTGCTTTCTCTCACTGCCTGCAAGAAGGTTCTGTCAGAAATAGAGATCTATTGCTGTTAAGCCTGAAATGATTATTTTCACACTGCACGTTTCCTTTGGACATTTAGCCTTGCCTCCACACCGTCATTTATTCTGTAGCATTTTGTAATCTTCTGTCACCAACCTCTGTGACCAGATTTGAGATTTCATGTTGTCAAGGTTCCTTAGCCCCTGTCATAGTGAGACTGAATCCTGGTCTTTCAATTCTCACTGCATGCCAAGTCTCTTAGACTTTTCAGCACAGATGTGCTATGTGCTAGGCTAGACTGGCAGCAACCTGAGACAACACAGTGCTCTGCAAAAGCTAGCAGTTGATGCAGTGCTGTGCATAAGTTAATAAAACTCTTATTAATCTACAAGATAAGGTTAAGCATTCCAAGTACAACATTATGCTGATATGTCTATGCTGCTTCTAATTCCAGAACTAGCTTGGATGTTTTCAGACAGTGTGTACCTGCACCATGTTGCACTATGCAGTAAGTAAGATGCTGATACCAGACATAATTTTTCCAGCTCTATGACCCTTTGAAATTAAGGTACATCAATATCTCCCTTATTTTTCTTATCTGTAATTTCCTTTCTTTCTAGGCTGTTCTAGGAATCAGTCATTTGCCCTTAGTACATATATTTCCAGACTATAAATTCAAATTTTTTAAAGATAAAGCATTCCTTATCATAAAATCTTTCTTCCTTCAAAGACCTCTGTTAAGATCTGACAACTCCACAATGTCTATCCTAATAACTGATGTAAAATGTAACCAGAATGAATGTCTGGGCTTTAGCTTGACTGTGAAAGACTTCAATAAAAATGTCAAAATGCTGTATGTTTCCCAGTTGAAGAACTGCCTTTCACATCAATTTAAAGCTTTCAAATTTCTTTTGCTATATTTCTTCACTTACCCTGTTATTACAATATGTTATCTTTCTCTCCCAGAAGAAGCCAAGACTTAAAGAAGACAACAAGGAAATAAGATATAGCCAATGTTTATTCATCCACCTCAAAAGCCTGCATGACTTGCAGAGGGGACAAATTACTGTTCGCCATTTTCTTTATGCTATAAACGGGTGGATTTTTTGTTGTTGCTGTTGTTTTGTTTTGTTTTGTCTGTGGTGAGAAATTCTTGTTTTGTTTTGAGTTTTGCTGCTGTTGTTATTGTTCCTGGCTCCTCTGCTCATATTCTTAGTTGTTCAAGACCATATGCTTCCCTGCATAGCAATCAGAATGGATTTTACTGCCTTTACAGTATTATGTATATATTTGCAATATAACAAAAGAACTCATATTCAATTGTTCCAGAGAAGAGCCACAGAGCTTTCCCTTCTGCTTAATGATGCAGTTTGGAAAGAAGAAATTCTCAAGAAGATTGCTCTTTTACTCTGACATATTTAGCTTACCACTTAACCTGAGCTTTTCATTCTTATCATAATGCAGAACTCTCATGCCACCCAGTCTACCCACTTTTCGCCATGGGAATTAGGATCTTTTTGTAGGAAAGAAGCATCCAAAAACTATTAGAATTTTATCCTTTTTATCTAGGAAAAAAATCACAGTATGGTTTTAATTACAGCTCTACAGCTGTTCATGCTCATTTTCCATATTTAGCTTCTTATTCCTCTTTCACATATTATGTAGACATAACCATTATAAAAAGAAAAAGAAAATATCTTCTGATCCCTAGATCTGGAATATCAATAATAGTGTGAAATTTAAATACCTGAAGATAGTTTAAAGATAATAAGAAAATGCAAGCACTGTTGGCAAATTTAATTAAAGTGAACTTGGATTATTTTTATTTGAACTTTAGGAAATTTAGTATTATATTAAAAAGAATATGCTTAGTTATAATTGGCCCAATATATGAAAGTAGGAAGTCAGGAAGAGGCTCCAATTTAAATAAATTGGAGTTGATCTATATCTCAAAATTTTTGCAGTCTAACTGAGCGGTCAAACAAATCATGGGAGAAAGGAAGGATTTATCAATTTTTGACACACTAAGAACCTAACACCCTGGAAACTACAGGGTGGTGAGCGTCACCTCTGCGCCTGGAAAAATCATGTAACAGATCCTCCTGGAAGAGATGTTTAGGCACATGAGGGATGAACAAGTGATCTGAGACAGTCAGCATGGTTTTATCAAGGACAGATCATGCCTGACCAATTTTCACTGATGGAATGAAGCATCAGTAGACAAAGGGAAGGCAACTGATGTCATCTACCTGGATGTCTGCAAGACTTTTGACATGGTACCACACCACATCTTTATCTCTAAATTGGAGACATATGGGTTTGAAGGGAGGACTATTTGGTGGATAAAGAATTGGTTGGGTAGTCATGGCCAGAGGGCCATTAGATGTCAGGGGGAAGTTTTTCACAGACAGAGTGGTGAAGTACTGTAACAGGCTGCCCAGAAAGGCTGAGGTTGACCCATCCCCAGAGGTGTTAAAAGACAGGCTGGATGGGGTGCTGGGCAGTCCAACGTAGTGCTTCATCTAGCGGTTGGCAAATCTTCTCTCACGGTAGGGGGGCTGGAATTATATGAACTTTAAGTTTGCTTCCAACTTCCAACCATTCTATGATTCTGTGATGACTCTAAGATACAGCTACAGAACATCCCTTTGCAAAAAGAACTTAGGTGCAGAGATTTGGCCATGGCAGAGGTCCTATTGCAGGCATTAGAATTATTGGCATCTAACACTTGCTAGAGGACTGGGAAGTAACAGTTGTCTTCTATTTTCGTTGAAAACACAGTACTTTATAGACTCTCCATTACTGAGTACTGAGGTCAGTTTTACTCAGGTATAGAAGTAGATGGTTTTTAACTCAGCAGGTATGGCTGAAATGGTCTTGGCAGCAGTGTCAGTTCTGAGGAAACAAGGACTACTCAACCACTGAGGAAAGACTGTGGAGGAGCTCACACTCCACCACAGGCATGGGACTTCCTTATTTCTTTGGAAGACATTCAGGAAGAGTTATCACACTCTTTAACACATTAATTAATTGTTAATTATCATTAGCTATTGATGTCTACAGCTCCATTTGTCAGAATATGAACAAATCCACAGAACCTAAACGCTGGCAAGCAGTTTAGTTTTTAGTTTTATGTGCAGGGCACAGAGCCACATGTGGCCACACATAGTGGTGATAGAAGAAGGGGTACCCGGGGAGGAGAGCCCCTACTCCAGCCCCTCATAGATACACAGGATCCTCTTGCCACGGAGCCAACTGAGACCAACCACCATGCAGCAGTGACATAGGCCCTCCTCTGGCATGCAGAGAGAAATGGAAAAACAGGGCCACTACTGTGACCAGAGGTCAGCCAGGCAGCATGCCCAACTATGCATGAACAGCCTCTGCAGTCTAAACTCAATTTCAGTTGGTTTTTCTGGGTCAGGATTCTGTACCCCCCATTCTTGTGGCTGGGTAGCCCTGAGTTGAGTTGAACCTGGACTCCTGGGCACACTGGCAGGGTGTAGGGAGGTCCCAGAGGGGCTGGGCAGGGCAGGAAGGCCTGGTGGTGCCTTGATTGCTCCATAAATACCTTCTGAGGAATACACCATAAGTGTAAGTTAACAGCTGCCGTTTGGGAAATTATGTGCACCACTGAAATGTGTTTGTATGCTTTTTGTTTCCATCTCAGTGACTGAATTCCTCATGAAGAAATTTAGTATTAAAAAATATCTTTCAGCGATGCACATAATAAGGAGAAGCGTTTGACAGCACATGTATTATTAAGACAAAATAGAGATCCCAGCCCCAGATTCTTTCTCTGCATTGATCTAAAATTCCATTTGTCTTTTCAGAGATGACTATACCCTTTGTGTGCTGGAATCCAGGAATAACTCATCAGTAACACACATGCAGAAATTTTCTAATACCGTGGAACTTTTTTTGTGCTTGAGTAGTAATAGGATGTGGGAAGAATACTTAAAGTTTAGGCGCTGTGACATACACTCAATAAAAAGGAGGATCAAATGGAAACAACATATAAGAATGGAGTATGACGTGAAATTCACATACAATCCACAGAGATCAATGGTAAAAACATCAGCTGTGCCAATCAAGACTCAAATGGAATGTCACACTAAGTTAGGGTCATCATATCAACACTTAAATATTTAAGCTGAAAAACTGGAAAAGTAAGATTATTTTGCATTAAATGAAAAGATCATGCAATGAAAACTTCTGATTGAAATAGTAATCTGGAATAGGAATCAACTTTAAAATTAAATGTAACAAGCATCGGTGAGCAAATTCATAAATAGGGAAGCCTTCAAAAGATTTAGGGGTCCAGTAAAGAAGAAAGTTGTTTGTTGTTGTTATTTTTGTGAGTTCTTTTTCCTAAATTTACTTTTAAAACATACTTTAATAAAAATGAACAAATCAACCAAACTTTCGGAACATTATTCTACAATCTCTCTTTCCCTTATTAAATGTTAGTTCCATTCCTATCTTCTACCTTCTATGCAAAACACTGTTTCTCTCACATCAAATTGTGTAGTTCTTCCTTCTTGCAATTTCATTCTACTTTCCTACAGGTTTATTCTTTAACCTCGTGTTACTTCTCAGCTGTGATTCTGTAAAGACGGTTGTTTGCATCAGCATTTAGTAAAGCTCAAGGAAAATATATTCTCTCTATCCTAATTTTCTCCTAGTTCTTCTTGCTTATACATGTTATACAAGTTCCATCAAGTTCTTCCAATCCAATATGTCATGTTTCATAAAACATACTAAGATCCAAAGATTCTTTAAAAATCTCATGATGGGAAAAAACACTTTCTGTTGTCCAGAAAGTGTTTTTTAACATCTTTATCAATGACACTAATGATGGAATTGAGTGCACCCTCAGCAAGTTTGCTGATGACACCAAACTGAGTGGTGCAGTTGACACAGTGGAAGGAAGGGATGCCATTCAGAGGGACCTCAACAGACTTGGAAGGTGAACCCAGGAGAGTCTAACAAGGCTCAGTGCAGCAAACTGCAAGGTTTTGCACTTGGGCTGGAGGAATCTGAGGTATATACACAGACTGGAAGGAGTAGTCCTTGAGAGTAGCCCTGCAGAAAAGGACCCAGAGACCCTGGTGGATAAAAAACTTCACATGAGCCAGCAGTGTGCTCTTGCAACCTGAAAAGCCAATAGTATCCAAGAATGCACCAGAAAAGGGGTGGCCTGCAGAAACAGGGAGATGACTGTCCCCCTCTGCTCTGCCCTTGTGAGGCCTCATATGAGTACTGCACCATGGTGTGGGGCCCCCAGCTCAGAAAATATGTGGAGTTGTTGGAGAAGGTACATAGGAGGGCCATGAAGATGATCAGGGGTCTGGAGCACCTCTCCTATGAAGACAGGATGAGGGAGCTGGGCTTGTTCAGCCTGGAGAAAAGAAGGCTGCGGGGTGACCTCATTGCAGCCTTTCAGTACCTAAAGGGAGCCTACAAACAGGAGGGGAATCAACTCTTTGAAAGGGTAGATAACAGCGGGACAAGGGGAAATGGTTTTAAGTTGAAGGAGGGAAGATTTAGGTTGGACGTCAGGGGAGGTTTTTTACAGAGAGAGTGGTGAAGTGCTGGAACAGGCTGCCCAGAGAGGTTGTGGATGCCCCATACCTGGAGGGGTTCAAGACCAGTTTGGGTGGGACTTGAACACCAGTTTGGATGGGGCTTTGGGCAGCCTGGTCTAGTATTAAATGTGGATGTTGGCAGCCCTGCCCGTGGCAGGGGGTTTGGAGCTCTTTGAGGTCCCTTCCAACCCAAGTCATTCTGTGAATGAATATATGAAAGCGTCACCTGGCCAAGTAAGATTCAGAGTCTTTATTATCCATTCTGCTGGGTCTCTGGCAAAGTTACAAAATATCCACCTGAAGATTACATGTAGACCAAGGACTGTGTGAGATCTAACTGCATGAGATCTAACGAAAAGGGCCTAATTTACAAAGCAGCCCTGGGATTTAGCAGCTTTGTTGCACAGATTCTCTAGAGAGCTAGAGACATTAGACAAAGTTGTCAAAGTCAGTGCAATTATTCAATTGCAGTCATAAGGGTATTGGTTGATTCACAAGAGGACATAAAAAGAAAGAAAAAAAAAAAAAAAGAAAAAGCAGCTATCCAGTAAATCAGTCATCTGTAAACTTAATTTTGGACACAATACTTAAATTCTGTGAGTATACACCATATTTGGGATTTACCATCACAGATGCCAATCAAGCCTCCTCTTCCTTCTATGCACAGCATGGGAGGCTGAGCTCTGTCACTTCAGTTTTTAATCCTCTCTGCTTGTATCTGAAACAGAATAAATGTATTTTTGCTTGAAGGAGGAATCTTGCTTCACGCTTGTGCCTTCAGTCCTGAAGAAGCTAATGTCAGGAATACTGAGCTATTCAATTCATTGCTTTGAAACGGACCTTCTTTCTCTCCTCTCTCATTATTTCTACAAAAAGTGGTTGATGAAAGTGTAAGCAACCAGACTACAAACTTGTTTGAAAGAGGCATCATGAGGGAAGTGGTAGTAAATACTGGAGTTTTTCCTTCTGCATGGTAACTGCTAGGAGATGTAGGTTGCTGATGATCCTCTTTTCAGGGAGGGAATAAGTCTTGGAGAAGCAAGAGAAGAGAACAGAAGAGCTGAAAATAAAAATGTCAGGGGGAAAAAAAAACAGAGAAAATACAGAGAGAATACAGGTCAAGAATTATCTTTTCCTGTATCATATCTAACCATTTAAATATTTAAGTTACAAGCAGTGATGAAAAAAAGCAAAGATCTCATCTGTTTTACCTAAATGAGTTTGTCCACCCATTAATGATTCTATATGCGTTATTGCAGCTAATATCCTATTAATGACACCATTCTTATTGTAAAGCCCCACTTTTTACATAGCCCTAAGGGAAAATTTCAAGTGATGTTATTCAAAAGAATAATTAGGGAACATACCGAGTTCAATCACTGTGTATATGCGATGAATAAAGTCTTAATAATGAGTTCTACGAATTTGAAGACTAAATTGATATCCCTTCATTATTCCTAAACACTAAAGCTTTTCTATCACTCTTAAGAATGGTGTCAGACAGCAAGCGTAAAGTAGATCCTGAGTCAAAGTATCGATGTTATATTAAAGCTCAGAAGATATCTAATGGGAAAAAATTTCCCAGACACTGTCACAAACTCAGACAAATCTGAATGTGCAGCCACATTGTGCCGTACTTCTGGCTAACAAGACTCAACCCATCTGGCTTCTACCACTGCACCAGATGCATTATGTATTAAATCCTCTGTTCTGTAGCTGTATAGGGCTCTCAACTTTAGAGTACCTCCTGAAGCACAAAGCAACTCTGACCAATGAAACACAGCTTGGAACCACCATCTGGTCTACTGAACAGGCCAGCAATAGTGTTTCTGGGCAGTTGACAGTATTCCAGTGAAAGGCTAGCTAGGAAATTTTGTCATTTAGCAGAGCAGGTAGTATTTGTATTGGGTGCTGCTGTCTTGATTTCTGCAGCTTAAGCATAAGGTCTTACTTCTTCAGAGAACAAGGTAAGAAGTATTTGTCTCTGTAAACTGAATCAAGGAATTTCTCTTTCTGAAATAAAGACAAATCATGCCTTGCTACTAATATTTTTCAGACATATCAATGCTTGGCTTTGGTTCAGAAGCAATTCCCTCTCTTAATTTCTGTAGAGGAACAACACAACTTGGTATGAACATCTAGTGATAAACACTGCCCATTAATTTCAGTCCTCATAATTATACTTCTATACTGGCAAATGTAATAACATAAATCTGTCATTTCACTTGTATCCTCAGAGGATGAAGCTACTGGCCGATAAAGCTAGATGACCTTAGTCTGTGCTCTAACAGAGCCTGGCAAGCAGCACCCTGTTATTCCATGATAGAGAGCCAAATCAGCCCCAAGCTGCAGTGACCTGCACTTTGCACATTGGACCCTGCTGTACAGTTGGAGCACAGCACTTCACTGCACTGCATGCCAGCCACAGCCACACAGCTGCCACTTCAGAGCAAAGGCAGGGGCTGTGTATACCAATCTGCAAAAGTCCATGTAGGCAGCAGGATATGAAACATGTAATGAGCAGTAGTAACTCCTGCTGCACATCAACAACTTGAACAGCTAGCTTATAAAACGCAAATAACAGATTTTAATTTCTTTGCCAACATTTCTCTGCATGTTTCTCTAAACAAGTATACATCACCCTAGCATTATCAAAGGCAAACACTTACTAAAGATAAGCATTTTACTTATGCTGTAAGCATCCTTTAGCTTGCATGAGTATATTCAATGAGCCATCAGAAAATCCCCAGCATGTCAAGACTGCTTTTTTCATTAGCAAAGAGGCCACTACTAAATCACACTCCATCAGTTTACATACTCAAACTGAGGAATGCATCAGAAATGAGGAAATATGATTCACCTCATTCTCTGTTAAAAATCTGATTCTACTGACTTGACTCAATAGGAAAGCAGGAACTTCTAATTCTGCCAGCAGTTCCTGACTCTGGGATGGAGTTGGAGGTGGAGCAAAGCAACAGTCAACATGGGCAAGCCTGGCAGAATTAGGTCCTAACCAACTTACAAGTGTCTGGGGGGCCTATGGTCATTTAATAATATTCTAAGGGTAATGGTTTGGAGCTGGCAGGAAATTTTATTTTTTCAGGATTAAAAGTAGCAAGGCTAAGCACCCTATATGGTTGTTTCTACAGATTGTTGTACTTTCTGCTAAGAGTTTTTCATAATTTTTGTTTTTCAGACATTGAAAAAAGAAAGAATTTCTGGAGATGGTGGGCATGGCTAATTCTGAAGGGCTGGGTCTGCTCTGGGACTGCCTTGGTCTATTGGTGCAGCTGCACAATATTGATGTAGCATCTTCTCATTTTCAGCACAGAGCTTTCCATCTTTTCTAGAATGTAATAGGTAACAAAAGACCATTTTATAAACATCATGTGTCCCCAGCTGGTCCTTTACAGAAGTATTCAGAACAACACCTTGAGGAAAGATAGCATCAGATCACAGTCTTGAGAGAATTCTCTGGCTACATGGGTCACTGTGTTTATCAGTTTTTATATGGACTGTGCCAGTTAAGTACATCCCAGCTATCACACACAAAATGCCCTATGCACCAGGAACATCCCCAGAGGAACAGTTTTTACCAACCTATTTTACTCACTGAGAGGCAGCACAAGGGCATAGCATTGCTTTGTTTATTGCTTAGGGCAGTAGTTTTCATGCTGTGGTTAAAAAAATCCCAACAGTCTGGGATGCATGCTGAAGGCACTGCACAATAGGCAACAAAGGCTATAGTTCAACACATGTTTTATATGATCGTAAACCAGTAAAAAAGCAACACAGCCACTCATTTCTGTCCCCAAATTACCTTTTGCACTGCTCTGGCACAAATGTTTACGCGGTTACTTGGAAAGCCAGAATGAGGAGCAGAACTGACTGATTTGCTTTAGGCAGATTGCTTTTCAGCCAGATTGGTGCTATGGACCAGTTCACTAAGCAGTTATAAAAACGGACATGCTGACTTAAATTATTCATCCAATAGCAGATTAAAAAGAGCCAGCCCAGTGTAAGTGGCTTTAAATTCACTGAGTAGATTTTGAATTCACTGTCGGATCTACATTCCTTAAACAGAAAAATGTTGAAGACAGCATATACACAGAGCATGATGTACAGTGTTCTGTATTGGTAGTCAGTGCTGTTTAGGAGACCTGCTCCCACAGGGAAGCTAGGAGCACAGGGCAGGTCCAGCTCAGGAGTCGGTTACAGCCTGACTCGCTAGTTATCTCCCACTGGTTGTTTCTTAAGAAAAATCAGTCATCAAATATGAGGCAAGGCTGTCTCTCCGTAAGACTCCCTCTCAGGAGGATGGAGCCAGGATGTGAAGCACTGGAACAGTTTGCCCAGAGAGGAGTTGGATGCTTCATCCTTGGAGACATTCAAGTCAGGCTGGAAGGAGTTCTGAGCAACCTGATGTAGCTGTAAGTTGTTCCTGTTCATTGGAAGGGAGTTGGACTTTATGACCTTTGAAGGTCTCTTCCAACTCAAACAATTCTACGATTCCATGATGTTTTCTAGTGCCCTGGCTGAGTGGTTAGTCACAGATGCCTCCTCTGGGGCATTCACAGGGTTAGTCTTATCACTGAGGCCTTTCGGTGTTTCCATGGGACAGTTTTGCCCATAACAGTGCCATGAGTGCCCTTGGGTTGTGCCCCAAGAAGAATGTGTACAAGGAGAGCCTTGTATTTGCAGGTCCAGCTGTCACCTCCTTGACAGGCAGGGAGCAAGACTGTATCTTTTCACTTGGGAGCCAGTCACAATTGGGTCACTGCCAACATCTTTCACAGTACCTTTGGTCCTTTGATTTTCAGGAATAGGTATTTAATGGAGTAAGTACAGTCAGGATGAGAATGCCTGTTGACACAATTGTTAGTGAAAATAGCAACCTGTCCCTTCCACTGTTACTTCATTTCTCTCTCTCTTCCCTGTTGATTAAATGCCAGCTCCTTTCTGTGTTCTCTTCCAAAGGAAGCTAATTCTTCCCTCCTGCTGCAGCAGATCCCTTTGTAGCACAATGTGATGCTGCCCAGAGGTCTTACAACTCCTTCCACTGCTACCTCCCCAAGCCTGTATGGTGCAGCCCACAGAATAAGTCAGGCATTGCTTTTTTTTTGTTTGTTTTTGGTTTTTTTGTTTTAAATTATGATATACTATGTGTGTTCCACTGTGGGACCCAGATGGCTAAACAGATGAGAAAAATGCAGAAATGACTGCCTGGAAAAATTTGGTGTAATGCTGCTTGAAAAGCAAGGGCCAAGCTAAGCATTAAACATGACAGTGCATATAAAAGCCTGCAGCTTCTTAAGAGTATAATTTGTAAAACTGCCATTTTACCAAAAGTATTCCTTTTTATAGTGTGCCTCTCTTACTATACTTCAGGAATAGTGACATTTCCTAAAGCCATACTTAGTAAATATTTTACAGTAATCAATTTCACTGAATTTCACTTTGGGGCTATATGAAACAAGTGGGGCAAGGTCCAAAGAGCATTACACCAGCTTCCAGAGGCATGAGAGTGCAATTCAATTTCTAGAATGATCTCACATATCTTGTTATATCACCATGGTATCCCAGAAGTACCCAAGTGTTAGAATCATAGAATTATTTGAGCTGGAAGGGACCCTTAGAGTTCATCTAGTCTAACTCCTCTGTATCGAACAGTTTGCTCAGAGCACTGTCCAGCCTGACTGAAACCTGTGATTAAGTTTTTGCTTTTACACACTCCCCCCCAAAAAACATTTTCTTACGTGAGCTATACAAGAACACAATGGCACTTTCAGGTGGACATTTGGCTCAGTAACTTAGTCTCTGTTATTTTAGGTATCCTCATCATTCAAAATACACACTGCTATCTCAAGTTACCTCTTGAGAAGATGATGCACATCTCTCATGTCTACTTTGCAGAGCCTTGCCCCAGTAACTGGGAGACTTTCCTTCGTAGCTGTAGCCAACAGCCCCAACCAGTAGGAATGTTTCTTATTCCAGTGTTTAAGGCAGGAAAACATCTTTCAGCTCTCCCATTGAGTCTTGTTATGTTCAAAATAGACTCATTAATCTGGAAGGAGGGGAGGTGAGGCATGAGGAAAAGCCTAAATAACAGAGGAGGCGCTCTGTTGGGAGTATAAATGGTTTAATGAGATATTACTTACAATCTCATTAAAAACAGCAACTGTCTCTACCTGCTTAACAAATCAACTAATTCTCTTCATTCTCTGCAACCCAGTCCCTGCCAGAGAAAACAACAACAACAACAACAACAAAGAAAAAAAAAAACATCTTACTGAAAAGTTGAAACTAGGAGAAGTGTTAATAACTGGAAGTGACACTGTATGATTGGAACGTTTTAGAAACAGTAATGATGGGTTTCAGTAGACATAGCACCCACAGAGCATTGACTACATCTCATGCTGGTAAAATTTCCATGGATTTTCCCAGGAGGGCGTTGCATCTGGCATTCTACTCCAATTATTATATGCAAGGTGGTTTCAGAAGAGGAAATGAAAAATGGCATATTTAAAGGAAACAATAGGGGTGGAAATGAATTTTTACTAATTAGACAATTTTTATTTGGTAAGGCTTCAGTGTTTGTGTACCTCACAGAAAGAAATAGGGGATATGGTAGCATAATCATGCCACTTGAACATTTCTTTTTAACTGTTTCTAGATTTATATCTTTGAAACTTGGAACAGAAGGAGAATTACAAGTATTCATTCAACTGCTGCAGTGTTTCAGTACAGCATATGTAAGGGCACAGAGTGGAATTGAGGGAATATCATAAAAACTGAAAACGGAGAAAGCAGCATGCTGTGGCATATGACACATGTAGCAGTGATAATGCAAAAAGATCATAAGGTCCTATTCACTTCTTCAGCTGTGGGATGGATTGGATACTTGACTTCTTGTACTTAAATTCATAATACGTCATCAGCAAAAGTGCTGCCTGTTGCTATTTTGATCAGCTTTGTTTTGGACCCTGCTTAAGACCCTATTTTTTTGATGGGGTGGAATGAGGGAAGAGGAAGTGATTTTGTTTGCATAAAGGCAGCATGGCTGGCCTTGGGCAGCAAGCAGGTAGCAGGAAGAAGTCGCAGGGCCAATTCGGGAGGAAGCAGCAGGACTCAGGTAGCAGGCCCAGGAGAGTGCAGCGTGCAGGAATTCTGTAGTGAGGAATTTGATGGCAGACACCTTTGTTCTTCTTCAGCATGCTGGTAGAGCGCAGAGCAAGTCCAGGAGGCGGAAAGGCAGGTTGTGAAGCTTCTCATGTCAGAAACTTCTTCTTCTTCATGAGGAGTCTGTTGCCAAAAAACCTAAACTTCATGGTTGTAGGTCCTCTTTTTATCCTTCTGCCATCATGGCATTATTGGGCACTTGGGTAAGAGTCATGTGCAGCACCTCCTGAGATGTCCATCTTCTTTGAGATAAGCCTGCTTCCTGCCATTAACCTGCAGCTTATCTCTCTCTCGTTGCCCCTGACCTTGTCCATTTGTGTCCATGTCCCTCAGACAAAGGATTTCTCAACCCTTGCCCAGGACTTGCTTGGACTTGTCCATTTGTGTCCCCAGCAAGCTTTGAGACAATGATGTAAAAGAATAATCTCTTACACATGCTTTAAAAATATGTGATGCAGTCAATAATCTGACATTCTCTAACTACTGTATCCATTAATTCTTACCGACATTTGTTTCATATTAAAAAATATCTGATATTTGATCATCAAATTAGTATTTTCTTATTTCTTTGCCTTGAAATTCTGTGTTCAGCAATCATTGCCTACAATAGGGCTAAAACCTTTGTATCTGTTCTTTTCAAAGACAGAAAGTCTCCAGTATTCCATAAGCCAAATTATCACTTTACACCATCCCTGAAAGTGGAGGTTTTTCTTCTTTCCAAAGTAATTAATTACTTGAGGTTTAAGGGCTGTTGTTCAGCAAAAGTATCTTTTCTGTAGGAAGATAGTTTGTCATTAGAAAAACTCAGAATGACTTTAAACATGTCCATCTCATAGTGCCTTTTGTAGTTCAATTTTCTATTGTACTGTATTTTACTCTATCCTATCCTATCCTATCCTATCCTATCCTATCCTATCCTATCCTATCCTATCCTAATGTTTCCCTTTTTCCAGCCAGTGGGAACTTCAGCAGACTGTCATGACCACTCAAATATGATGGATAATGGCTTATCATCTTCATCTGCCAGTTTCTTCAGAACCTTTGGATGCATGCTCAGGTCGCATGGCATTACGCATTCAGACCCCTAAGATGGCTTCAAACCTGATCTGTTACCATACTGTGTATGTGTAGAGGTATTTCACATGGACCATCAGCCGTCCAACCTTCCTGACAGAATCTTCTGAGAGTGTTTTGGGGCATTCCTCACTACACTGATGGTTGCACTGTTCCTTCCAGTTGCTTGAGAGCATATGAACGTCATGGTTTCGGATCCTACTTCCCAGATTCACAGTCTTTTACTTAGTTGAATTTCTTCAGAAATACACAGTCTTATCAATTGGTCATATGCAGTCAGGAGCAGGACTGATGACTGCAAGCAAATTAGTCTGTAGTATTGTGAAGGGCTAAAATGGAAATCAGTGAGACTGGCACAACATCCATTTCCAATGAATTTTATAGAAAATGACTTGCATTATAGCAGAAAAACAGAATTAAATTAGTAGTATTTAAAGGGATCATGAAGAGTAAGCTGCCAAGTATATGTCTGTAAAATAGCATATGTTGAACGTAGAGCAAAGACCTCACTGAGGTCAAGGGAGTATAACTTAGGAGGTGAAAGCCAGATACGGTGATTGACTTCTTAGAATGAATATTTGCCCCCCCAAATTCCTAGAGATTAAGCCTTTCTTTAATTGTTTTTCCCCAGCTGCTCTGAGGCTGTACCTCTAGGCACAAAGATAATAATTTACAGGGAAAGGGAGGAATTAATGGTCCTTCTCTCCACAACCACTGCAATACTTTGATGTGTTGCCTGTGCTCCAGTTTATGCAATATATTCATGGAGAGCTCTCTTCCCTTTTCCAGATCAACTCTGAGTCTGGCAGTGGGCCCTTCAGATTTGGACTAAGTTGCTGTAAATAAGGCTTCCAAGAAACTAGTGTTTGGAAGGCTATTAAAAAGCAGCATTGCCCTTTCTGCCAAGGGTACAGTCTTTCTCAAGAAGCATTTTGGAGTTATCCATTATCTAAAATATAGACAGTAAAACCTCTCTCAGTCTAGCAAGGTACAGATTCTGTAAACAGCATACAATTTGAAGAAGTAATAATGACGTATTTTATATTTAGGAGTGATTATTTTCCAATACTGCTAACTGGGGAATGAATGAATGACATCAAATTTCCTGCAAAACAATTTCCCTGGGAATTATTTTTAAAATAACAGAGAAAAAATTAGATTGTGTGTGGGAGATTTTGTCAAAATGTGAGACTGCAAAATATCAGGTTTTTTTTTCTGTTTATTTTTAATTCCTATTTATTGAAAATAAAGAACCTAATCAAATGAAAAAGTGTTATGATAAATCATTCTTGAAAATATTATTGAAAAAGGCTACTGATTTTTTTATATATATATAATTATACAAGTCTGCTAATGTATTTTTCACTTATTTTGGACTTGGTGATATTAATTAATCAATATTTTTGAAATTAAAAGATGAAAGAGCCAGCTAAACAAAATCAATCCCACTGAATTTAATTTTGTACTACAAAGAAAACTGGAATTAATTTTGTACTACAAAGAAAACTTGAAAACTTTGCAATTGTGTTGTATTCTTTGGATGTGCATACATCTTAGGCACTGATGCTCAGTCTGCTGCAGTCCTGCTTAGGTACTAAGTTACCAAAGAAACTGCTCTTTTACCAATTTTCTGAAGTATAGTGGTGATACTGATTTAAATAAACAAATCCTGGAGGCAGGATTAGCTCTGCTTCAGTGACATTGTGGAATAGTGGTTCAATCTACCCAAAGTTTGCGGGTATTTCCTCTACTGTTTTCACTATGACTATTTATTCTTACTTAAATTTTCAAGATAATATACCATCTATACAGAAAACGTATTGGAGCAAAAAGGTCCCCAAAGAAGACCAGAAAGACTGAAATAAAGTGCAGCAGTTATTTTGCATCTCTTCGAGCTACTAAGAAAATGTGACACAGGATGTTACAGAGTAAAACTACCTGAAGCTTATGCACTATCAATCATTCCATTCTACATGCTCTTCTATCTTTCCAAATTCTAGCCTACGCACTGTATCACTGCCTTCCTCCCTTTACCCACTGTGCACATATTGAAGTCTCAACATATTCTTACATTTATCTCAGTGAAAACTACCTCGAGTATATATGAGTTTTCATCTGCAGCTTAGGAAGAACAGTCAACAATTCACACCCAGCGTAAGCAAAGAAAGTCCAGTACAATGGCATAATTATTTGTAAGAAGTTTACTTGTTCACTTTTGAGAAGGGCAGCATGCATTGAGATATCCAGAGAGAAAAAGTGTGGCAATTTATTACATATGACTTCTGATGTTTTTACATGGTTTCTTTTACTGTGTGCAAGCTGCTTTAGTTCCTTCTCAATTTCTTCACACACCTCATAAACGACGAGCAGAGAATCACACTCCAGGACTAACTCACAAACATCACCTTCAGATGTAACTGATCTGTAGACATCTTAAAGAATTTCTTGAGTGGAGTCTTTCAGATGCTCAGACTTCCTGAACTCATCTATGAAACGAGACTAAAATTTTTCCACCTCACAAATTCTTCATTGAAATGTTTTCTCTTTACTTTAAGTAGATGTATGTGCATACTTACTTAAATGCATATGCACATATAGACAGAAGTTGAAATTCTAACCATGATGAAGCAGTGACGTGCAGTCCTTTGTAAGATGAGATAAGAATAATATAACATCAAAATAATGGTTTAGAAATATGGCTATTTATTATGCCTTGCTCTCCTTAGTGACTATTAGTACATAACAGCTATACAATAGTGGCCCACAGATATTTTCACTGGTAATCTGAAGCCTTCATCTTAAAATCACTGGAAAATGTATTTAACTTCAATTTAGACGGCGAGGAATAAGTTCCCAACAGTGGAAACTTGCATTAGCTCACAGAACCAGCAAGTTCACTGTGACTGTGATTGTAATTTATAAATGTTTATAGGAATTAAAAAGTATATGAAACTACTTTTCATATACATACTTGTTTTAAACCAGCTAATATTTCCAGCATTCAACTTAAAACTGCTTGTGAGATACAGATACATAGAAGTGAAATTTTCTAATCCTCTAAACCACAACTTCCTAACAAGATGATGTACTTTTCTTCCAAGACTAATTGCTAACAGAAAGACATCTTTGTAAACTGTACATTTTAGTCATCAGTTCTATAGACCAGGGCAGTATGCTGGATGATCTCAAACCTAATAGTTTTAAAGTCTTGTTTGATTCAAATTTATAGATATAATTTAATTTATCTGGACAACCATCACAGTTTGAAGCCAGAGCCTTCCATATGTATTAAAGGGTTGTTATTTTTATTATTTTCATTTTATTTATCTTTATTTTAATTAAGAAAAAAATCCTTGGAGTGCATTTACTCTGTATATACCGTTCGCTGTATTAAAAGGGAGAATATTATAAGTATGTTGTGCATTCATCTGTAAGAAGCAACCTCTGTCTTTTCCAAGTAAAATTCAAAAGGTATATTCACTTCATAGCTGATATTAATCTTGAGATTTCCCATTAGATTTTAGTACAAGTGTGTCTCAGCTCAGTTAATAATTCACAATCCCTTGGGTTTCTAGGATGAGTTATTTCATAATTGAAAAAATGCAGATGAGCTTAACAACAAATAGCAAAGGCAGGTGCTGTTTCATATTTCTTTAGGAAGGAGAGTATCACATTAAACAGAGAAGAGGCTTCAGTTAATTCAAATAGCTAATCTCCAAATCCATCCATTCAGCTTATCTACCTCTTTGTAACATAAAGTAGCCAATAACATAGCATGAGCTTTTGAGTACTACAGGAGAGAATGTGTAATGTCTGAACATTTAAATATGTCACTCACAATCTTTCTTTATTAAGCCTATAATTTGATGCTGTGTGGACAATGACAGAAATTGCATGAGTTTACAAGTAGGCCAGCATTTAGAGATTAGTTGAGATAGTGGCTGACTAGTTAAAAAAGTATGTTCTGTTGCTCATAGAAAGTTCAGAGAAGGTCAGGTCTATCCATGTTTAAATAGCTGGTAATTCTTGTTTATTGCAATGCAGTTTGTTGACGTACTATTCTGGAAAGGATAAACATAATGAATTTCAGAGAAGTCATTAAACAAATATATTTATAATATCATCAACAACCTATACGATGATAATTATAATGAAAGTAATAGTAAAAAAAATACTAAGTAAAAGACAGAAGTAGGGATAGAACGAGAACTGTAAGCCACCATCTACTCCCTTGGTTTATTATATAACCCAAAGTTTTCTACTTGCAATTCCTACCCTTTGCCAGTGTTCTGAAGTACTGTTTGGACCTCAGTGGATCACTTATGTAATTATTTCAGACCAGGTTGTGGAGCTGCTGTTGTAAGTAGATCTGTAGTTACTCGAGTCTTTAGAACTTTATGGAGAAAGAGTAATAGGTCTTACAAAGTGATGTAAGACCTGTGGCAGGTAGCATTTATAGTCCCAAATTATTTAAGTGATTTTGGCTTATTTCCATATTTGAATCACTTAGCCATTTTTCAGTTCTCCTCTCTCTAAATAATAAAAGAGAAATACTTTGCTAAAGTAGATCTGTCAGGAAAAAATGTGCTGCAGAAATAGGAAGATGAAATGAGTATATAATTTAAGGCCATGACTCCAGTATAAATTTTTATTAATAGCATTCCTGCTGGCATCTATATATCTGGATATATATATACATATATATATATATTATTTGTATTTTCTTAAAATATCTATCTATCTGTTAAATCTGACTATATTTTGTGATACAGGAGAATGAGGCTTTCATAAGTATGCTTACTGAATGCTGTTAATTAAGGAGGTAGTCCAACTTCCAGCCATCAATGTGAGCAAGATTTCTTTATTTGAATGTAGACAGTATTAAGGAGATAAAGTGTAGCAACTGCCATCTGCATTAATTCAGTTTTAATAATTGAGATTACTTTCTCATTATAATTAGCGGAGAGAAATAGACTTGAACCTTTTGACTGTAGGAGCAGTTGAGGTTATTAGGCTGAAAGGAAATACCTGTCTTGTAGATATTGACCTGGATTCAACAGATCTGCAGGGTTCATCAGCTGATTCCTCTCTGGTCTGCTTCTTCTTTACTATCTCCCTAGCTTATGTTGTATAATGATGCTTTCTGTTATTAATTACAGTAGTTATATCTGCTGTGTATTTGTTACGTACTACTAGGTAGTCTTCATACTTATACTTTCACCACTGTAGAAAGCAAAGAAGGTAGAATGGTAAGAAATTGGGAAATTTTATCCTTAGTGAAGAGCACTTTCTCACACTTCTTTAAAAATAGCTCTTTTTGTCTGTCATTACCAACTATCAATATTTTCAACCCTACATTCACCTGGCTCATCTGAGCAGCTAACTAAAGTGAAAGAGAAAGTGATCTCTTTAAGGCTATCACTATGCAGAAACAAATGGGACCCATAACTCTCTTGCCAATCCCTTCTTTCCCTGGAGCTAAAGATGTATATATTCATAAACTTTCCAAAGAATTTATTAGTTCATGATACATGTATTTTCAGAATGCAGAAATAAGCTATAACATTTTTAATTAAAGGAAATACACTATTTTTCTTTTCCCTATTGCTCGGAGTTCTACAATCTGTTGGATATAAAGAAGATTCCAACAATTTGTGCTTAAGAAGAAAGTCAACTGGGTTTCTCTAAGACTTAAATTACTTCACAGAGAAACTTTTGTGTTTATTATGGCTGATGTGCAATATGAAATACTGGCGTTGTACATATGCATCACAAATGAAACACTGTGGTGCTAAACCAGGCGACCTCAAACACCCTAGGGATGACCATACAGGTGGGTGGCTGAAGCACACTGCCAATTATATTTACTGATAACTTCATCTACAAAGACTTTGCATGTGCCTGAAAGAAGATAAAATTTTCCAGTTTTTTTTTTTTTTTTTTTTTTCAAATATGTTGCTGGGTGACTGCTATTAGCCTAGTCTTTTCACCACACTCCTTGACTGTATTGACTGTAATTAAAGTTCTCAAAAAAAAAAAAAAAGAAAGAAAGAAAAAAAAAAGGCCAAGAACAAAATTAATTTGATTTTTTATAATTCAAATTCAACCTACATATGCCTGAACATTTACAACAGTTCACATTAGAGTCACTACATTTTTAATTCCTTCATCTTTGCTTACTGTCACAACAAATTAAGTTAGATTGGCTGTTTTGAGATTTTTATGCTTTCTGTGTTCTTGGTACTTAAATTAAAGACCCTTTTAATCCGTGACATGATGTCGAACAAGCTCAGAAATAAGTTATGACATCAATAAGATTATGTTTTCGTGAAAACGATAGCAAGTCACAAGTCAATAAGGCATTCTATAATGTTATCAGAAAAAAGGAAGAAGTATTAGAGAACTTAAAAACAAATGGAAAATAATATGAATGTATTTGTATTTTTGTTTTCTCCCTTCACTTTGTATTTTGGAGCGTATAGTTATAACTAATGTCAAATGATTAATGGAGTAGTGTATTCAACAATTTAAACATCCTTTGTAGAATAATCACAAAAAGACAGATATGCCATCAGAAATATTAATTATTCAATTTACGTTGCTTGACTGCTTTGCTCTGAGGTTGATTTATATATGGTTTAGGTGTAATGGACCAGAGAAGATGTATGTTCTGAGTCCTACACACTGGCTTACTAAGTAGTTTCCAAAACTTCTGAAGAATGCCCTTCAATTTGGTAATAGAAAATGTTTTCTATGAACACTTCTAGAATGTGACATCAAATTCACTTTTTACAATGTTTTTGTCATAAAAATAATTTTTAAAATCTTGAATAATTAACTCTTTTTTTTTTTTTAAACATATTCTCTTGTTCTTTAGTTTGCATTTAGCTTGCTAACATCCCTATCACAGAAAAAGCTCCCTGGTGTTTACGTGGTGTTTTTATGATATATATACCATAACACCACTATGTTTCATCAGCAAGCACAATGACAGATCAGGTGTCCTTTACTTGTAGTTACATGTCAGTGCTCAAATGATGGATAATTGCCAGTGACAGACCCAAGACTGGAATGGGAGGAATCAAGGGTCACATGAAGAGATGGAAGTGACAGAGCAGAGCACTCAAGGCAGCAGCTTTTGAGACAAGCAGATACTCTTCCAGGCAGCAGTAACAGAACTCAGCACAGAGGCCATGTTATTTATTTATTTTTCCAGGAAATGAGGTATCACGAGCTAGAAGCTGCCTGTTCTTTTCATATTTGTAGTTTGCGACTCAGAAATTCTTGAAAAAGGAGAATCATTGCTGTCTGCTTGCATTTCTAACTGGCAGCAATTAGCTAAAACTGAGTGAGAGGTATTTTGGTGACTGTGGGCAGTGTTAGGTGGAAAACTTGTCAGGGAGTCTCTTCCACTGACAGCAGAGGAGAGAGTAACATTTCCCAGTTCTGGGAATATAGTAACTTCAGGATTACAACTTATTCATAAGGACGGCCTAATATGATATTAATGTTATCTTTAAAAACGCATGCTAGCAAAAAGAAGATTGTGTTGAATGTTCCCTGTAAGCTTACTGTGAGATAACTTTTCTGGTAAACAGGAAAGCAGAGCTACTAAGGCACTTGTGGCCATATAATGTAATGAAATTCTGAGGAAAAAATGTGCTCCAGAACTTGTTGTCTTTAAAGAAATAACCTGTTCAGGAAAGACACAGCTCATTAAAAGTACAGTGCTGATTTTACTGACAATTCCTAAGCAAATATGAATTTATTCCTTACATGTGTTACTTGATCTTGCACATGGACTACAAATATAACAACCAGAAGAAAAAATACTGGTTAACTTGTCTTCTGTACTGTATAATGTCTGTGCAGTTGCTGGGCACAGAGACTGTTTCAGGCAAGAAGAGCTTGACAGGTACCATTGCCAGTAGTATCAAGTAGAAGACAATTGGTAGCAAAGTCCTACAGTGATTCTGCTTTAGTAATCTAAATAGTCATCTAACCAGGTGGTGTCACTGGGAACTTCAGCCTCAGTCTGAAAAAATGAAGGTTTGCATGCTCTCTGGGTTCCAGATGTTTGCATGCTCTCTGGGTTCCAGTCAGCTTTCTGGCAAATCCTCACACAAATGTACTATGCTGATAATCAGTTAAAGAAGTCATGGTTTATGTTTAAAATAACAAAAGATTAGTTTGTGGAGCACCTCAGAAAAGGGAAATGTTGCTTCCCAGAATGAGAACCATAACCCCCCATCTAAAAATGTAACCTCAACCCTACTGGAAAGCGTGAAGACCTTTCACCAAAAATTCAATGAACTGCCATACAGAATGCCACTGGTTAGAGGTGGCTACAGTTAAAAACTGTTCAAAAGAGAAACTGATGGAGAAAAACTAAAATCTATGCAAAAATTAAGAATATGTATCAGCACTACTCAGGTGGTATAGAATTACAGATAACCACTTCTGGAAGCTCTCAAAGAAAAAAAAACAACAACAACAAAACCCAGAGGAATATTTGAGATATTTGATTCTTTATAACACAAATTAAAAGGGATACACTTTATTTTATTCTTTTTATATGTGTAGTGAGTAGTTTTATTTCTGTTAATTTTTCTGCTTTATAATAGTATCTACTTGCCTTTTATTGATTTCATTCTCAGAATTTAATTTCCCTGAGAGGATTTATAGTATGATTCTCTTACATACACTGTATCTCATCCATCATCATTAGGATTGGTTTTACTACTGTGAGTCGTCATTATCATCTGATATATAAAAGGGTAAGGCAGAAGCCTCTTTGCATGGCCTGAGTTACTTTTTAAAATGTTCTTTTCCTTAACTTGCATAGTTGCATAACTTGTTGGAGATAAGATTTCCCCTACATCATTAAATTTCCTTTTGCTCATTGCTCATTACTCATCTATCCTAAACAAAATTCATTTCGTTTCAAAACAGAGCAATGCTTATTTGTTGTTTTGCTTGTATTAATTTGTTCATGACCCCTACGGATACTTGCTTCACTCTCATCTATGTAAAGTGAATTCTAACTATGCTGTGTTTTCCTAAAGGCCATTGTAAAGTAACGAGCTTAGAAGATCAAAACTTGCGAACTCCATACATAAGTCTGTTGCTCATTGCTGGAAAAATATGCTGCTCAAAGAACTCTTTGCTCAACAGAAAGTTTGCTCTTTTCCTATTTTCTTTTTATATGTCCTTATGTGCTTTCCTGTATCTCTCGTAGTTTTCAAAAGGTGAAAGAAATCAAACTGAGTTTCAAATATCACTGACAATTTTCTACTTGCACTTAGAAGAAATGTGCGCTCCTTTGAATATGTCCATACAGAAAAGAACTAAAAAACTTTGAGCTAGAGAATGCACATAATCACATAGTACTTTGACAAAATTTGACAGAATCTAATCTGAGAATTTCTAGAAACATGCTTTTATTGATAAAGATAGCCTGACACGTTTATTATCTTCTTAAAGATTGGTCCCTTAGTTGTTTTCATGTGAACTCTCGAGTAGATACTAATTTTTATCAGTCTCTGTATGACTTTGACAACCCTTAACTTCTATGATTGAGAAACATTTTTTTTCAGTGGATACTGCTTGAAAATATTAATTCTGAAGTGGTCCACGTACAGGAAGGAAGAACAGCCCATAGATGAGTTTTAATCAGTGTGCTCAGAAGTACCACAACCTTAATGACTTTTAAATGGTCCTCTTTTCTGGATACTGTAGGAGTAAACTGACTCTTTTAAGCAGTGGCTGCAATGTGGGGAGCTGGATCATGACGGGAGGTGGACTTTGTCCACCACAATGAGTGGTGAAGTGGGCAGGCTCTCTGTTGAATGCCGCTGTCCTGCTGTGTGATCCTTGCAGATCTCTTATCAACACTTCAGTGATACATTGGTTATTTTAAGCGTAAGTTTCTAATACAGTATGATCATTTATAAAAAAAAAAACAAAAACTAACAAATATGGCAGATTTCATACCTATTCTTTAGTTCATCTGCACTTTACTTTCAAAATTTCAAGCTGGTCCTTGCTGAATATGGCAATTGACTGGAACACTTGTATTCCCTGATATCTCCATGCACAGAATTGTCAAGTTGGTACTTTCTAAGTAGAAGGGTTTTTGTTTATGGCAAGGGAAAAAATATAATTACACATTTTAAAAATGTCCCTCAAAATTTGAGAAAATATAACCTTACAGTTTTGTTGTAATATGGATGGCCTGGGTATTTTCTTCTTATTATTATTTTAATTATCATTATTTATTTTATTTTACTGCTCTGTTGTCACTGAAAGCATCATGAGCCTACATATTTCTTTCACCTTTTGAGAACTATAGGAGATGGAGAAGAGCAAAGGATGTCACTATAATCAGCGGATTATGGAATAACATTCAATACATGAGATATTCTCTGAAAAGAAACAATCCACTTAAAGTCTTAGGTTAAATAATATATGAATTGGTGTCAACATTGCATGCAACTGAAATTGCTCTTCAGGGTGCATATCGTCTACTCACTGCAACATACAGACAAATGAAGTGCACGCCAAAATTATTCTCTGTATCCCGATGTATTTCCTTTCAGGCCTGAGGAAAGTGTTCATCTAGAGAACATATTCTTCTATTTCTGGTCTATCCATGTATCGAACTAATTTCAGTCAACATTCGTTTTATGCCATTAGTGAGGAAATAAATGTTAGTCCCTTCATTCCACACAAATCCTTTGTTTCACAAATGTTTTCACATGATCAGGATTTAAATGCTATCAGATTTTCACTGTCAGCTCTTCTACAACTTTTTTTCTTTAGTGGATTCATTTGCCACAACATAGTTCAGACTCCAGATTGCAACTTATTTAGATCAGTGACTGACCTGACAGTTAGGGATCTTGATTCCATTACATGTTTTTCTGTCCAACATTCATTTCAGCATTTGCCTAAATACCTTTTTTCTAGGTATATATTTTAAACTCTTTCATTTACTGATTTATTTTTGGCTTTCTTCATATTGATCTAGCTGTTTTAATCAATAATTCATTATACCCCGAAGTGAAATTTTTATTATTATTTTCTGACTCCAATATGTTTTGATTATGAAAACAAAAGGAGCAAATTTATGGGCCAAGTTGCACTAATTGAAATTAAATTGAATTTTATTGATGCTGTTCTAATTTGAAGCTGAATATTCCCATGGCAGTTTAAATGGCCATGCATTTTAAATGTATATTACCGGTATCCCTTCTGAGGTAGACTTAGCACACAGTTTACAAAGCAGCACTGCAATTTGGCATCAAAGGTCTGAGGATCCCACTGTGGTGGAGGAGGGACCCTGTGTTATATCTATGAAATTGAAGCTTCATTTGCAAGAAAATACAACTTTTTTTACTTCTTCCTTTGTCTTATTCTAGTAATGGACTGCAAACCACAACAACTCTTGGTGAGCAATCAAACTCCAGAAAATATGCATAATCTTCTGCCTGTTTGGCATCATGCTCAGGCAAAGAGCTCTTCAGTCTGATTTCTAGGAATCAAACAGGCACACAGCAGATTGCTCAATAAGTCTGACTACATATCTCATCTGACAAAGGCTGAATATGTCAGGACATGTGAGGAGAGGAAGAAGAAACAGAGCAGAAGGAAACCAGTTGCTCAGTGGACAGATTTCATGATTTGGAGAAGAAAAGCAAAGAAAGATGGGGATAACAGATTTTATGGAACTACAGTGTCCTGAGAGCAAATGATACTTAGGAGTTTTATATTGAATATTCATTAGCTCAGTAATGATATACATAAGTTAGCACCTTTATGTATCCTTGGTATTTGTTAGTTAAGTTACAACATGTGTCTGAAAATCTCCCAGAAATTCTTCAAGGCCACAGAAAAGATATTAATCAGAGCAGCCATACCATCTCTGAATTTCCCAAGCTGACTACAAGCAATACCTGGTTGTTGCTGTTCCTACTGGCAGCTCTTTCCCTCTCCCAAGCAGTGCATGCCCCCATGTCAGGGGAGCCAAAGGGATGCCACCTCCATCCCCTTGCACTATAGTTTGCAGACCAACACAGGTATATATTCAGGAGAACAGTCATGGAGATCTAAGGAGCAATGTCTGAAATGGCGCTACCAGTGATACTCTGTTAATACTCTTGCCATTGCACAACAGGGCAGAGATTGCACCTCTGCTCAGCCCACACACTTGCTACTGCAAAATCATACCCAGGCCTGTGTTTTTTTAAAAGTTCTTGTAGGAAAGAATCATGCTTTAAAGTTTCTCCTTGGCAGGTGCAGCATCAATCATCCAGCAGGTTGTTTGTCTTCACTTCACTGCTGAGACTTTGAGAGGGATTCATCAAGTATTAATGAGTCCTCTAGGTTGCTTGCTGAGAGCTATAAAACTGCAGACTGTAATACCATGCTTTGAAAAGAATACATCTCTCTGTCTCTGTGCACGTTAAAAGTGCTCTCTGAAATAATTAAAGGGCAGAAGGACAGAGTACAGCCAAAACTTTTTTTTAAAAAAAGAGCCCAGTAACTACCCATGTCATTCTTCAGTTACTCTGTTGAAACCTTTTTATCTCTGCCTGTAAAAACAGCTCTGCATGGATGTGCCAGACAACACTGTTTTGGCAGTGAAATAATATCTAAGAAACTTGTGAGGGAAATCGATGAGAAACAGCTCTGAAAACACCCAGCCCAATGGAAAAAAATGTTTGTCAGTGCGCAATAGGTATTGTTTACTGTACCTGATACAAGGATGATCTGAAAACATGGCCTTTTGGGGCTAAGTGATTTGATAAACCATGACAAAGAGACAACTGAAAATTGTGATATCTCTGATAAACAGATTTTCAACAAAATGCATGAATTCAAAGCTGTGTGTGCGAGCATGGATACATGCGCTTATGCATGTGTTCACATACCACAGTTCACATACCAAAGATGAAGAGAGGATGTTTGAATAGAGAGTATTAGATGCCTTAATCTCTCAAAAGCTGCAAAATCAAATGGGGAATAGTAAGCATGGCAGAGGAAGTTTCTCTGTATGTTTGAGTATAATCTGGAGGCTAAAACTGATTCTGGCACCAGAGCCACTGACTGCTCTGGGGAAAATATACAGGTATGTTCTCTTTCTATAACGTTACAGATCTTTCTGTCACATTTCATTTGGGCAAAAATATAAATGTAGGTGTATGAAACAAAGCATTTTTGGGGTTTACTCTGCTTGTATTCTTACTGCCAGTAAATCTTATTTCAATGAAATTGCTATTCATCCAAAATGCCCTTGAGGAACAAATCAGCCTTCAGAGGGATGCACAGAAGGCAAGTGAAGAAGTTCCAGTTCCTGATGGCTAAGTGATGCAATAACTGCTACTAGTAGCATATTGCCAAAAACTGGAGTAGCCAAAAAAAGGGAAGTTTTACCCCAGGACTAGAGAAATGGGTAGAGTTAATAGAATTATAATTAACATGCTTTATATTTCTTAACAATTATTCAGTTCTTGCTCATATAATTTGATTAAATCTTAGCCTGTATATGATTTCTTTAACTACTAGCATTCTCTTCTGAAAATAGTCATCTGAAGAACTGTCTTCACAAAGCAAGAGCAAAGTAATCCTCTCCCTAGGATCCAATCACTGCTATGAATATCCTATCACTAAAAGCAGCATGAGTGAATTTTGATAAAATAAAAACCCTTAGAGGATGCTCAGTAAAGTAAAAACAGATTATCTGTGGGAAGGAATATAATAATTCAGCTTGACTTATATGTCTGGACTTTATTTTCTTTTACTGGCTTGTGCTTGGGGATATAAATATGTTTTTTTTCTGCATATTTTTTATGGCTCACAGCTCATTAGTTATGACCAAGAAATCACAAAATAAGGTAATAAAAAGTTCAAACATCATGTTGATTATTTACTGCAATTTGTCAGTAATTTCAGAATCCAACAGCACCAGTGTGGCTGTGGACTAGATATCAGTTATTAATCACATTTTCTGGTCCTTTATTTGAATAAATGACAACAGTATTTTAAAGGTTAAATGTAAAATGTGAGAGGCAAAAAATGCCCAACATATTTTTCTTCTTGTTGAACATTTTATTTCTGCTCTGTGTTGCCCTAAGGATTTCTTGCTGTCCTCAGAAAGTCAACAAGCAAAGCATTTGAAAATGATTAATATTGATTTTACAGAATACACTGAAGTTCTGCTGAAATTCTTTCTGTCTGCAGCAGGAAGTTTTATTTATTGTTCTGAACAGAGGACAATTAATATGGTACAAGGGAACTCAGAGGTATTGGTCTAGACTATTTTCCTTTCATAAACTACTTCAGTTACTTCTGTTCAGGATTTTTTATGACTGTAGCTGTGCATAAGTATTGCAATTCACCATCTCGCCAAGGGATTCAAAGTTTAGTCAGTTAGATGAACACAATGAAGAGCGATGTGCAGAAAGTACCGGTTGTTCCTGAGGTCAATAATGATGCTTTTAGCTGCATGTCAAGAAGAATGTGTTTGGTTGCAGTGATGCAGGTACTGACTCAGTGCTGCATGACTGTAGATTGACTTTAAATACACCTCAGTGTCTGTCTTACAAAGAAAAGTGTGTTAACCAAGGATCTGTCCCTTTCATGTTCAGGGCAGAAAGCACAAATCTGTTTGAGTAGGTGGATGTCCTCTTTCCCTAAATTCCTATCTGGGAAGAACAGCTTTGTACTGATTCAACTCCATTTGCCAAGTGCTAGTGCCCTAAATGCAAAGCTAGAGTCTCTGGGGAGGATCGACAGACACTGACAACAGAGAACTAAGGCTGCTAATAGCTTATTATTATCTTGGGTTAGTCCAAGAGAGGCTAGCAGCCTGGATTCCTTTCAAGGATATGAAGTCTTTGTGTGCTCAGAGGTACTGGCCTTTTTCAGATTAGGCTTTACCTGCGCTGGTAAAAGGCTATGAAAGATACTGCCAAATCCTGATGTAGCTCTCTGTGAACTTTTTTGTCTTTTTCTTTTTTTCTCAGAAATACTAATGACCAGATAGAAGAATAAAGTTTGGTTTGGCCAATTTATTTATTTATTTACCCATGAAAATTATTTTTGAAGATAAAGAGCTGTTTGTTCAACAAACCTTGATTTAAATGTTTGGTTCAAACTCCTAAGCTTCATTGGAGCTCTTTCATATCCCTTAGGGTAAGAGCTCTTGTTAGCATTACCAACATCCATCAGCTACCTCTGTCATCAGTCAAGGGAAAGGGCATAGACTTCCTGCTAAGTCAAAGTAAAGAGATTAATCCATTGGCTCAACAAAAACCTTTTTCTATGGAAATCCATTTTATCTGTGAGTTTTCCCAATATAATTGCAGATTTACACAACCTTTGCACTGGATCACAGCTCACGAAGTAATACTTACAGATAAGCTTATTTCAGTTTTCAATTTATTATTCAAAATCATACTTTCTATGAAGGAAGTATTCTTACTCCTTGGCTGATTTTGTCCATATTTGAACTGTTTCCTTCAGAAAAAAAGTACATAAAGGACAATCTCACTATGATAATTCAAATAATTTATGTTCTTACAGCTATAATTTCACCAAAGTAAAGATTTTAAACTCCTTGTTTCAATGCCATAAGTGGAAGGCAATATTCACCGGTATAAAAAAAAGTTTACTTCCATGCACAGAAAAAATGTTATCCATTTATTTGTCTACTACTTTAAAAGACAGGGAACAAGCTCTAATAAAATATTAAATAATGATCACATTAAAATGAAAATTAACAAGAAACTTCATTTCTGTTCAAAGAGCTAATTTTTGTTAAATCAGCAGTATTATCAACTTGAATCTGTTAGTATCTAAAATATGAAAGAATTTCAGGTATGTTTCTGAGAATTGATATACTATCTCAATTTGTAAGAAATTATTAGTTAAATGTCCTTAAACAGTTAAACATTCAGACTTTAATATTATTATTATTGATGATAACACCAGATGGCAGTATTACATATTGTTGTCCAAGTTCTTCTTTTTGGGAAGAAATTTTGGATCTTGTGTAGCCAGGCTAGAATTTGTTCTCCATGTTTGCTTTCATAATGTATATTATGGAAAGTACCCAACATAAATTGTTAAAAAAAATATGCAGAAGCAGGAGTTGATTTTCTGATAACAATTCTACAACAAGAGACTTGGACAGGACAACCAGAGATACTGAAGAAGAGTTTACAAGGAGCACTGGCTTGCCTTTGTTCCTGAAACATTTATCTCTAGCAGTAAGGCTACGAACAGAATATTTCCTCACAGATTCATAAGTTCTTCTCCACAACACACTACTTTTTGCTTGACCAGTTTGGCTATCAGTTGCATACATTCAAGAATCTGAGAAAATAAGGCAAATTCCATCAGTGTATCTCAGGTCTTCTTTAAACAAACACAACACAAACACATATTCCACGAACAGATATTTTTCTCAACACAATCAGCAAAGGTGGGCACCCATGGATAGCAAGCAAAAAATGCCATTTACCTATCACTCATCCAAAGAGAGTTTTCCATACCTTTAAGGAGTTTATCCATCAGTATTAATTCTTCCCTAGTATTTTGAATCATCTTCTAGACATGCTTGGTGTGCTGAAGCAAGTAGCTCACAGAGGGATGGATATATGGCTCGCTAAAGTCAGCCATTTCCACAGAAAACATCTTTAGCATAGGAACCTAGTCAAAGGGAAAACATTTGGTCTAAATCCACACCAAATACCCTAGCATTGCCTCAAGGTGCACTGTAGTCTGAAACATGATGACAGAAGCAAAGATACTCATGGTAGCAGATAAAAGAGAAATGCTTCTGTAAATGCTATGATAAACCCCTCTTGTCAAATATTGAACGGATGAACCACGAAACTATCCTCACCAATCACCAGCAGTGATCTTACCAGCTCTGATACCTCACCAGACTTTTGGGAACAGGCTGAGATCTCAGTTTCTTTCTGGCTGAAGGGAGCATTGTGCTCACACAGGAAGTATACTGCTATGCTGAAGCTTCTTCAAAGGGATCTTTCCCTTGATGCTGCAGATCTTTCAGCCAGCCACTCTGCCTATTGCAAGTGTCATTCAGTTTAATAAAAGATGCAGAAATCATGTCTATCTCTCATATTGCTTTCCAAGTTGAACAGCCTTTTCTAAATTGAAAGTACTTTAAAGTTGAAACAAGATAACCTTTTCCTTTTTACTAGTGAACTTCTCTGATGATTCTTTATGTCAGATTCTTACTTTCAATAGCTGCTGCTGCATAAGCCACCTTACATGCAGTGTTTGATCTATCTACTAGACAGTTTTCCATATAGGTTATCTGACATAATTTTGTATAAATAAATAAATAAATAAATAAATAAATCATAAGCTTAAAAGTGAGAGTATGGGAATACAGGCAGCTAACAATTTGACTCTAATAAGAAAACTTCATTAAATTCTGTTACTTTATCTACCAGGATGTCAAGATTGAGCAAGAATTTTTACAAGCAGAAAATTGTTGTCAGCATCAATTTTCTCTTTCTTAATGATGTCTGTTAATCAGCAATGATTTTCTAATGACCAATCTTAATCCAAATGCAACAGTTCAGGTTGGTACCAATTCAGTTAATCAAACAAGTCAGTAATTATATCACTGAGAAAAGCAAGTCCCAGTGACTGCTGTCTGTATCTGCTCTTCTTCACACTTCTCCAGAGTAACTGGGTGGATGCCCTCATTAGTTTGAACATATCTACTAGCATAATCCAATGTAATGATGACCGGTCTTTCCAGTATTATTAATGCCAGCTTGCTGATATGTCATAGACTGTATTGCTAGACTTAATAGAAAGGTGTACCACGGTGGTTTGAACTGACTCCAGTTTGTCTGAAGAGTAAATAGAGCCACTAAATATAGATCAAACTTGAAACTGTATTTTGACAGAAAGAGAAAGTAGAGAAGGTAAGCTCTACTAAAGCAATCTTCCGGAGAGACCCAGATTCAGAAAGGACTGACTATTTATCCGACTTACGCTTTTTAATCAGTAGATTGCACCTGTTGCAATATGGGTTTATTAAAATCGGTACTGATAAAGTCTGAGAGCCTTGAAGTGGTAATAGCAAATGTCCTAAAACATTCTGACAGATTCACATAAATGTTTTGTATTTACAGTATGTTAAAAACAGAGTCCCGACATTTGGGGGATTTAAGCATTAAGAAAAGTGCGTAAAATCCAAACTTTTGAATACTACAAAAGATACTTCTAAGTCTAGAATTCATCCCCTTACTATGTTTGTTCTTTGTAACAAGGTAGGTAACTCATCAGCCCACTCATGTTTTCAAAGTCAGGATACTTCAGTTCAAGACTCTTCATAAGGAAGATAGTAGCAGGTATCTTGTTCTAAGCTTAGTCAACCCAAACACCAATATTATATTTTGCAAATGATGTGCTTTTACAAAAACGGACTGTTTGCAAGAACTTCCTGATCATTTTCACCTCAAAAAATTGTAAAAATTCTTGACCATTTCAGCTACAATAATAACAGACCAATGACAATGGGGTTTAACAGTCACATTATATCCTAGGGCTTGAAAAATGGTACAGCAGATGAATTCTTATAACAGATGGAAAAAGTCGCTGTTTTCAGAATGATAGCTACAATTATGTATATCTTGTGGTTTGACTTGATTCCATAATAAATGTTCTTTAATTCATGTATCAACACTGTCAGTTGAGGTGTATGAGACATAAATTCTTGCAGGCATATTTCCAGTAGAAAACTAGGGGTGCTAGAGCTGGAGAGATTGTGAATGTTGTTAATGTTATTTGGAAATAAATGCAATCCATGGAACGCATATCATTAACCACCTTGCTGAGAATTTATCCTGTCAAGGATTTCAGTGCTATATTGAAACAATATTGCCCAACATGCAAATATATATATATATATAATTTTGTTTTGTTTTGTTTTCAACATAATCTCTTGGCTAAAAGACTGTGGCACATAAAAATATCTCTATGATTCTCATAGACTGGAAGTAACCTAAATTCTTGAGTACAGTATGTGAATTTTTTTTTTATTCTTTATTATAGTCCCTGGCTTATGTTTTATTGTTGCTGTTTTTTGTTTGTTTTTTTCTGGAAAATATAATTTTCAATCATCCTTGTACTCCAGATAATGTTTTCCTTCAAATATCTCTGTGTTCACATGCAGAACTTGTTAATCAAGTGTACCAGATTCTACTATATGCATAAAAATATATAAATCCACCCTTGGTTCTTTACTAATTTACCAGCAATATATGTCTAAATGGAGAATACCAAATGGATATCTTCCCTGTATCAAATAATTTAGGTCCATCCCCTCCACAGTCTCTTCCTTAGAGTCTAGGATTTGTCCCTAGCCAACAACCTTTTTCAACACTCAAACTATTCTTGCATCGAGTATTGTAACTGATTTGTGTGGCCACAAGTATTCATAATCCCTTTGGATGAATAATTCTCCATAAACTGTAGAGACTCCACAAAGGGGTAGTTGCTTCTCCTGCAGGTGAGGGAATGGTAGCCATGTGAAAGACATAAATAGTGTCTCTCTCTACTTTTGCTCCAGATCACCTTTCTTCCAGGTCAGTCTTATCCCTTCATCTTGATCTATTCCTACCTTTGATTGAGATAACTTCTTCCCTACATTTATGTCCATATCTTGCCATGAACTTCTAGTTTATGCTTTGCCTGTTTTCTGAGTTTTGTTTCAGGTGTCTGCTCCATTCCTGCATTGACAAAAATCATGTCCTTTGATAGAATTATCATATATATCTGTAAGCTAGTTTCAGTTGTCTATGTGATTTCTAGAACTAGATTCAAAATACTCCTGAACTGCCTTTCTGAGTTATTTTGCACAATATCTTCAAAAATTTAAAAATATTTTCTGTATATACTCATATTTAAAGTTCACACATCCTTCACAGGATGGCTCCACTGAGCTACTACAGCCTCATACACAGTTCTATCATCTTCTTGTTTAGATATGGATCTGTTACATCTTCACATCACAGTTTTGCCCACATAATTTTTTTTTTTTTCAGAACCAAAGATCTTGCCAAATCTGCTATAAAGGCAACAAATAGAAATCCTATACAAGATTGTGAAATCTCATCTGCAGTAAAATCGTTCAAAGGAGTATTCCAATACATTGATAATTTATTATTTGAAACCAATTCCTCACACTTTGACAAATACATTCTTAAATAACAGAAAACACTTTTTTTTCCTCTAGCACTTGTAATAACAATCTGCATAGTGCTGAGCCACTGCAGCATCTCTGATGAGAATCTAATTAATTCCATCAAGACAGAAAGACAATATTTTTTGCATTATAAACAAGCATGCTAAGTTTAGTATCTTTATTATCAAGTCTAATGCTTGAAAGAAAATCAGGCACTGTATCAGCCTTTACAAATGCTCCCTGCACCTAACATATGACTCACTCAGATGCCTTACCAAAAAAAAACCCCAAAAACAAAAACAAAAAACCAGAAAGTTCTGTTTTGAAAGGGAAAGGAAATACTGACAAATGCAGTTCCCTATCAGTTCCTGAGGGAGCAAATAATTGCTTCAGAATATTTCATATTTCCCCAGCAAAAGTAAATTAAGAAATAAATCAAGTACACGAGCGATACTGAGATAGTAAGGAAAAATTCAATTTGTAGAGATGTATAAAAAAGACATAAAATGACACTTTGGGGAAAGAAAAGTAAATGCAGTGTTTGTGGAATATTCAGCAATGGAGAATAATGACTCTCTAGCAAACTGCACAGCATTACTAGCTGCAATGCAGTTCACAGCGCTTTGCAGAGTGGTGCAGACAGGGAGTGAATTTTGTCCAAAACGTCTCTGTTTTCAGTCTGCCTTGGAAAAGGCTGATCATGAAGTGAAAGGCAATGTTTTTATTTGGAAAGACCTTGAAAAATAATTTATTTCACTATCTGGCATTTTCAGTTCAATTTTATTATATATCTTTTAGTCTCTAATCATTTCTAGAGCTAAACACCTTCCTAAACAAAATATTTGTTAGATAAATGCATTTCATAGATTTTAAACTGGGATAAAGACTACTGCACTTACTGAAGTCCCTGAGGGCAGTGTAAGGCAGATATTTCAAAGTCTAAAAGGGTGCAGTACAACTTGACAATGATCTTGTGGCAATACAGAACACTAATCTGAGACACAGGAGACCATGAAGTGTATATGCAATACACGGAAAGTGAAAAAGAAAGGCAAGAACAAATATATCCACTAAGATTTACCAGAATTATTATTAGCATTAGGAGCTGTTAGCTTAATGAAATTGCTTTTAGTTTTACCATCAAATACAGTATTCCTGAAGGAGTTACTGTAAGGAACAGTACTGGAATCTCCGAGCAGCAATGGATTAATTACCAAAGCAGTATTTATTTATTTTTTCCCTGATAGCCAGATTTTCTTTATCAAACTCATTATAGAAGGCATTAGGCCTGTAGGTTTATCATCTCTAATAGACAGGAAATGGCAGACAGAGCAAGATGCTGCTTTGACATCAGCTATTCCCTCAGCATCCATAGGGAAAGGTAGAAAAACCTTGCCCATCATTTGAAAGAACAGTCTGAGTTTTTAATGCAGTTACCACTCACTCTGACATTTTCCTTTTGCCCGAGCACAGAGAATGCCGGGGTCTCTGTCACCAGCACAGATAGCAAGTTTGATCAGCCTCAGAAAACTACCTCAGTGTTACTGATGAAACCATTCTGACAGCACCTTGGAGGTCATAGCATTGCTCCTTGATCCTTCTAGAGCTGCCCTTGCCAAGTACTACTCAGTTGCCCTCGGTTCTTGTTATGGCTGCAGTCAGTTCTGAGGAAAGCCACAGGCTGAGCTGCCCCTATTCGGGTTTCCCAGCCCTGGAAAGCTGCTGTCTGGTCTGGCTGTGACATGCTGACCCTGCCTCTCCCAGGCAGGCGTGACCAGGAATCCAGTTTTAGTGTCTCTTTTCCATTTCAGATGTTAGTAAGTCTGTGCTTGAATGCCAAGGGCAACCTATCCTCCATCTTCTTCGCACTTCTGCCATCTACCAAAGACCAGATGATTTCTTTTCACCTGTTTCTTCAGCTCCCATTCAATCAGAGTTCAAACTGTTTTAATCTAGTCTGCCTAAAATTCACGATGATCAGAGATGTGTCAGATATCTGTAGCACTCACTGGTCATCACAGTGTCTTTTTCTGCCTAATATATATAGGGCAGAACAACCTTAAATAGGATACCTAGGAACATTTCTCTCTAAAATGTAGATTATAAAGAAAACCTAGCTACCAGAGTATCAGTTGAGGGGAACTTTAATTCAGATTAGATTTAACCCAATTAGTCAGTTACACTCAAGGAGATTCCTCTTTAGTACTTAGATCAAACCTTCATTCCTCAGTAATAGAAATTTCTAACATCTGACAGAAATCTGCTCCACCAAAGAAAATGCATAAAAGTTAAATCAACTGTTAATAATACATAATGAATAATTCAACTAATTTCTTCTTTGTTAATTACATCTTGTTATTAGTTAATGCCCTAGATATGTTTTAATTATTTTTACCATCTATACCTGTTATACCTAGAATGCAACTGTGCATAGAAAGCATATGTAACACCTATACATGTTATAAACAACAGTGAGTGATGTGTCTCAATTAAACCTCCATGTTTGTATTTAGACGTGTAATGGTTTTGGTTCAGATGGAGCTAGTTTTCTTCAGAGCAGCTCACATGGTGCTGTACTTCAGATCTGTGACCAGAAGAAAGTAGAAAACACAAGGTTGTTTGAGTTATTGCTGAACTTTTCCCACAACACCTTTTCAGTTTCTTATGATGCCCTGGAAGAGCACAAGTTGCTGGGAGTGGACAGAACCAGGAACAGCTGACCCAAACTGGACAGAAGGATATCCCATTACACATGGCATTGCGATCACAGTTTAAGTGGGGGAAATGAAGAGGAAGGGCAAGATGCTCAAAGTGATGGCATTTGTTTTCAAAAGTAACTTTTTTTTTTTTTTAACTAAAAGAAGATGCTCAAGGGAATTTAATCAATGTGCTAATAAATTCCAGTAATAAATTCCTGAAGGAATGGTTCAAAAAAGGCGGAGCCACTCTGTTTTTAGTGGTACCCAGTGCCACTGAGCACAAACTGGCAAACAGGAGCTCTCTCTGGGTGCCAGGAGCACTCATGTGCTGTGCAGATGATGGAGCAGTGCACAGGCTGCCCAGGAATTGTGGGGTCTCCTCCTTAGGGATCTCCAGCAGCCGCCTGCATGTGGCCCTGGGCACCCTGCTCTGGGTGGCCCTGCTGAACCATTCTGTGATTTTATGAGGTGAGTGAGTAAGAAGCTGAATGAGGTTTAGTTGCTTTAGGGCATGACTAGGGGTAAAAAACTCTTTTGTCAAGTATTCATATGCCCTTGTACATGTTGCAGGTCTTGTGAGACACAAGATTCTTCTTTTTCCTTTTTTTTTTCTATCCCCTTATTTTCTTTATCTCTTTTTCCTAGTATGGCAAGCCTGTGAGATACAAACCTGGTAAAACAGGGGGAGAATGCTTGTCTGAGCTCAAGACTACCTTGGAAGCTTATTGTTTGAGAGGCCACTGTTTAGAGAGGACTCAGAAGACCCTTGCCCAAGACTCTCAATATCTGACTTTTTTCAATGGCTCCTATCATTTCCCCCAACAATAGCAGTTGAGCAGTTAACAAATCTTACAAACATTTACAAAGCACAAATATCTTTATCAGTAAGTAACTATAAAACCATTCAAGAATAATGACAACTGTGGCAAATAATGCACCAGAGAATACTCTCGAGTGCTATTACACATCCTTGTGGAGTTTCTGCATGTAAATTTTCTATCAGAACAGATCTGCATTCACCTAAATGGCATTCACAGTGGTCCCACTTGGTATTTATCTATTTTATTCAGTATTTCCCTTCAGACCTTACCTGAAGTATGCTTATTCCTGACAATTTAATACTACAAACACTGATGAAGTCACTGAAGTTTAACACAGTAACACAGCATCTTCAAACATAGCTTAGACTCAAGACTTCATTTTTTACAGAAGTTGTAATCATTTGAGTGTTAAAATTTGTTGTTAAAATCTCTTCACTCCGTGTTCCTTATGTAAAATAAAAAGCTGAATCGGGTCCAAGTTCCCTTGGAGGACTAATTACTGTCTATAAATGAGTCGGCAATGTAAGTGACTTGTAAAGTAAAAAACAGAAAATACTTGTTTTGGGGGAAAACAAAAATGTCTTACACAAGAAGAAAAAAAGATAACAAAATTATGTTGAAACAATGCTCTGAGTACTATATACTGTACCTAAAGAATTAGAAATAGTACCATATATGCTTCTGATATTGGCAACCAACAAAAAACACCCTCGCGTATTTTTATCTTATACTTCAGGTTCAGTGTTATTTAATAAGTTCTCTTCTAGAGTTAAAATGTGTTTTGCATAATTATTATTTAGATTTTTTTTCAATTCTCGTATGTTATTTCCAGTACTCAAAAACTACAGCTCACTTGATTATTAAATATTTTGTGGGTGTTAATTTTTCTGGATATGCAAATACTTTTTTTGCAGTTTTTCTATTCAAATGACATGCAACCAGTTCTAGTTACAGGCAAGTTCAGTATGTTTAGTTTAATTAGCCTTTGGGTTTAGAATGGATTATTATGATTTATAAATTGTTAATGCTTAGGTTCATTGCATTGAATTTTGAAATACAGTATGTTCCTCAACCCAGTGGCTTAACTGGAAAGACTCAGCTTCATCACTCACTTCCCAGAAACATTATGATCAATCTTTCCATGAGAAATTAGAGGGAAATTTCTATCTAGGTCACTTGTAAAATAGAAATGGCCAATGTGCAGAAGAGTTCTTATGAATGCCTATGATGGGGATGTAGTACTCTTTTGATACATCTTTTTTCCCCAGCAGAACAACATCAGGCTCATTTGTATGAGGCATCAAGTAGAAATGAAAAGATCTGTAGCTCTACCTAGTAACCCACTCAAATGATAAATATCTTGAATGATACTGGGTGCAGAATATCCTGGTCAGATCCTCCCATAGCTATGCTATCCCACACTGCTGCTCTTCCCTGTTCACAAACATGGGGTTGTAGTTCTACAAACTACAAAAATGTCCTGCTGATACAGCTTGCTCGCCTTACTATGCATCAGTAAACTAAATTTTGGGATGCTGCAAGGGAAATATTGTTTTAAGTACTGTGGAATATGGCCCAAGCACAGCCTACTGAAGTAGGGGATAGGCACTGCTGGAGAATGGGACAGAGTGCAGGTCCAGTAGAGGTCCTCTGGTCACTAACGAGATCTTTCCCAAGGAGTGCAGGCCAGATAAGTCCATAGCTATTGCCTCTGTCACTCTCCCTGCCTACCTGTGCCTAACCATGCGGGACGTATTACTCATGCCAAGGGCCTGAACCATGACAGGAAGATGTCAGGGAAAAGACAAGTTATTGTCCCTGGCAAAAACACAGAAATCGTAAAACTGTGATGATTAACCCATAAACAATGCCTCACGTTTTTGGAACTGAAAACTGGATCCTAAAAAAACAACTGAAGTTTCTCTGCTTTTCTGCACAGTCATGTTTTTTTTATATAGCCCTGTTGGTAACTTAGTTTGCATACCTTGTATCAGTTCTCCCCCATCTTGCTTGTCATGAAACCACATGTAAAAAGGGTATAAAACCAGGATGGGAGGACAGCTTTCAGAGCTTCCTTCAACTGGCCTGAGACTCGCCCAGCTTGCAGCTTTCTCCCTCAGACCCCATCAAAAAAGGACCCATCAGTGAGACAGGTTGTATCACCTTTCCTACCCTAGCTGACCCTTCCTGGAATTTGCATAATCTTACCCAAGCTAATTTAGCTGGCCTGCCCTATTTTACCTACCCCAAGAATACTGATTAGACGTAGACTAATACACTGTTTGCTTAGAGTGCATGTGATTATAAATCATATGTGTTGCATCTGACCTGTGTCAGTGAAGTGCGCTGTCATCTTGCTAGGTGAAATAAACCAGGGACAAAAACTAACATGAGTAGAGTGAGAGAGGAGTTGCAATAACACATTAATTTGCCTATGAGAAACTTGGACATTTCTCAATTGATCCTGGGGTATAATGCAATTTAAATATTTCACAAGTCTCCTCAGATCATCTGGTAAATGCATACGATTAATTTTTAAGTATCTGAAAGAAGCATATGATTAATCATTGGTAATTATTTTCTTCAGCAATAAGATATAATTTCAAGAAGTCTTAATCCTGATTAATGGTTAGTTGGAATACAGACGCTTAATAGATGCCAAGTACTGGATCTATTCCTCTTTCTTCACAATGTAGAATAACATGATGCAAATAGGAAAAACAGAATGCAAACCTGTATCAGATTCTGAGTTTCTTGAAAATCCTGGGCAAAGAAAACTCTAGATTTTGAAAGGCAATTTAAATCCCTCTGGAGACCATGGAAAGGCAAGCCCTGTAGAAAGAGAATTGTCATGGGAAAATGTGAGTTATATCATGGTGACTGGTCACTGGTGATGGGATTTGATGTGACTTCTTAGTTATTTATGGATGAATACTGGTCATGCTGATATTTGATTGAAAGGGAGTTGCTGAGTCCGTCAAGAGTCACAGTAGTAAAATAGTCCAGTAGAGAAGACAGAAAGAAAAAAGAAAACATGGAGGAGGAAGTTATGCAAGATAGGAAATGCTGGTACACATTTCACCATTTTGAGAAGTTAGAGATGGCGCAGGAGCAAAGTATCAGGGGATACAGGTGCTTAAAATGCATCTGGGATAAACATAGCCATTAAATGAATGAAACAAACATATGTTCTTTCTCCTAGAAAGAAAAGTACATTATACTGTGAATATCAGTGGGAAACAACATAGCCTTCCTTTTCTCTTCCCTTTACCTGCCTCTGATACGTAATTCCTTATACATTCCAAAGTATAAAAGGCTAGCAGTAAAGAGTATTATTTATTACCATCTGTGTTGAGTGACTTAAGGCTTTTTCAAGAGTATATTGCAACTGAGCTACAATGTTATTAATTCTGGGGGAGTTGGGATGTTGCATGCTCGGAGTCAAATTTACATACCCAGATTTTTCTTCCAGTATAATGACTTATTCCTAAGTAAAACCAGATCTTAGTGGCTGTGTCTGTACTGCAGAAGCTGGGAATATTCCCAGCCCCTAGGCCCAGGTGCAAGCACTGGCCAGATGCCAAGGCTATGTCAGGACAAGATCAAGGTAACCTCATCCATTCTCAGCCCACACCTTGCTTATTGGAGGAGGAAACCTGGGCAATCAGCATGTCCTTTTACATCCCTGTGTCCTATTTCCCTATATCCTTAATCAATATGCCAGAACAATGTAGTTTGTGTATCACTATCCACTGAAAACTGTGCAGTTTACTACCTGGACTTTTGTATGCTAGGAAAGAAATACTGTGCTTCCCAGGTGTGTCTCAGCATGTTAGAAATCACCTCTGATACAACAGACTCATCTGAGGGGTAGCTTTTAGGCTGCAGACAAGGAATCAGGATGTGCTGTCTTTCTTCCACTGGGGAGGTGGGATTGTGTTCCATATGCTCTGTGAATTCAATATGTATGTCTCATTTCTGGAGGCTTCACGTGTTTACAAAATGTTTACAAAATGAAGGCAGCTAGTATGCAGAATGGGATGAAGGGGAAGTTTTCAATTGTTCTCTGATTCTCATGTTACTTTTAAGACAAAGAAATCATCTCTGGCTGTTATGTGAAAGGAGTACAGTGCAGAAATAAGTGCCTGAACTCAGGGACAGATTGAAACAATCCCCTTGAGCAGGAGATCACTCCTTCAATTAGTGGGTGCTGGATCAGAAGCCAAAAGACATTTCTACTGACAGTATTATCAGTACCTGGCTTTTCTTACTGCAGACCCAAAGTGCTGAATTCAAGAAAGCAAATTAGAGACATTTCCCACTGTTGTGGTAACATGAAGATATCAAATAGGATTTTCCTAATGACTATAAAGTTAAAAAATCAAGTAAATAAAAGTTGTAGATTTTTTTGGCAAAAGATAAGGAAGGGTATCAGCTGAGAATTTAACAAAAAAATGGAATAGGCCATCTGGCCACATTTCTAACTGTTTCACTGAAGTTCTCAGAAGAGAGAAGCCTTTTCATCTACAGCAGAGCTCTGGGAGTATTTTCCAGTAAGTAATTCAACTTTCCAAGTTCAGAACCTGAAGCCTTAATTTTCATCCTTGAATTAATTAAGAAACAAGCATTAATATCCAGCTTACTCAGATTTTCCTCAGTCTGTTTTTAGACCTCTCTTCACTTTTGTTAGTCTTTCTGGGACTTTATGCCTGGGAAGCTTTCCAAATGGTTCCTATCTTCTTCGAATTTCATTGCTCAATGCTCAACATTGCTGTACTTCATCAGAGGTCAGTACTGAAAGGAACAGGATTACTTCAAAATTCTTGTTAGGTATGATAGTTTATTAATTACTACGGGTGATTAATCATATGGGGTTTGCCTTTACAGAATCCTTCGATTCCTGTTCAAACTATGAATCACAATTCTAAGTATAGTTCTGCAGAGTTCTGACTAAATCCTTTGTTCCATGTTCTATATTTGTGCAGTTAATTATTCTTACCTGAGCTCGTGGTCTGGCATTTGCCCTTATTTTATAGTACTTTTTCTATTTTTATAACATTTCTCTGTGCACCAGGATCCCGTTGAACTCTGATCCTGCTTTCTTATCAACACTGCCAGCTTACCAGTGTCTTTAAATATAACAAGCACATTATTTATTCAATCCCCTACATCACTTAAAAAAATTACTGATAATATCACTCACTGGGGACTGATCCCATTAATCAATCCCAAAGTAGAGTCTTCCCATGAGTTTGGCAACCATCGTATTTTCACCTAAATATTCCTTTGGTTATGTGAACTCTATGTGGCATTGTTCCAAAAGTTTCCTATAAGTCAAGCTATATGCCATGTATTGCTTCACTGTTACCTGTGGCAGAAAGAATTATTCTGATTTCATATGTTTTATTTTTATGGAATTCCCTCTGGGAATCACTCTTCTCCATGTTTCCTCTTAGTTGCCTGGCACCTCACAGCACAAACAAACAAGAACTTCTAGGAGCCATGGTAGCAGAACCAGGTTTTATTGACTTAGATGGTGCACATTAAAACTGCTACTGATACAGCAAACCTTGCTGATTACAAATGTAGAAACAATTACCTACTGGGTATGTCTGCATTGTGAGGAGAGCTAAAACAGTTAAAAAAAGTACAAGCAACTCCCACCTAAATTTATGTTTTGTTTAAATTGTAGCAATAGAAGAAGTTTGCTGCTGCATTGCCATTGGTGGCCTTAAAACAAAATCTTCTAACTGCAGATAAAATCTCAGCTGGACCAGTCCTCCAATCCTGTCTGTGCTCTGTAACAGTTCTGGTCAGTCTTCCTATCCATAGACTGATGATTATTGTACTTCCACTAGGAAATATATGGTCAAGTCATTGTTAGAATGAATGATAACATCTTCTAAGGCTGTTTTGTGAGTGAAATATGTTATTTCTGATAAAGGCCATTCTCTTAGCCCATATCGTGAATAGTGATTGTACAACCGTAAGATCAAGGCCTGGTGGTCATTTCACTTTCCAGCCTTTCTTATGTAGCAAAGTGATTTACAGAATTTTTAAAATAAAAATTAAGATGGTCATCCACAAATTTAAAACTCACATATTTAAGTTTCAGCTGATTTTATTTTGTGTTTTTCTTTTAAGATGTAAGTTTTAATAAAATGAGAAAAAATTGCTCACCCAGAAACATACCCTGTTCAAGGACAGCAGATGAAACAAAGGCCAGCAAATGAAACAGGATGTGGCAGAGGAGAGATAGAGTCTTATTTCAGGAGTCTGGACTAGGATATAAAATTAATGGACTTTTCTCTTTTTTAACATCACTGATTTTCTCTCTGATGACAAAAACATTTCTTATGATGCACATGGAAAATTTCAGTCTTAATGGTGGCATTTTTTATCTTCTGAATGCTTGCTGAGACTGCCTATTTTTCATTTAGAATGAACTTTATTTTTTTATTTATTTAGTTCTGTTTTTATTTTATCTTTTTTTATTATTATCTTTTTTTAACCTGTGGGTTATTACTTGTAAGGAAAAAGATTCTTCAAAACAGTGTAAGAATTCCACCTTCCTCTACGGAGCTGCTGAATTTATAACTTCATCTTGCTCAGCGCAGTAGCTTGATATGTCCTCTATACTTACAGAATAATTTTGTTTATAAAATGTTCTAGAAGCATATGCTAGAGAAATATATTCCAGGCTCATATTAACAATGATAAAATTTCCAATTCCCCACACAGCTATCTTTGTCTCATTTGTAAGAAAATAAGATCATTTTCAATCTCTGATATTTTCAGTAATTTTAAAAGTGCATTCTATTGTGTTAAGGTATGCCATGGGATCTGACAGTCTACATCCCAAATGAAACTTGGTGTTTATAATATCCCTGAACAACTGTGTCAAGATTTACTGCATTTATTTATTTATGCATTTATTTTTCAAGTGTTCCCAGCTGGAGAAAAGAGTATTTCTATATTTTTGATGCTACTGATTATAGTTTTTCTAATGCTGTTTATGCTGAATTTTGCAAAATACTAAGCTAGAATTCTGGTACTCAGAAATGAAAGTTTGTTGTTTTAATATAAGTATTATTTCCACAACACGAGTAACTCTGAGAATTATAATTTTAAGGAACTTCATATGGTACACAACAGAGTGGTATATATGACTTATTTAGATGTTCAATGTATAGGGTCAACTTAATGCTTTTACTAAACATGAGAAAAATGTTTTATTTTCATTATGACACTGGAATGAACACTTTTAGCTGTAAGAACTCAGAATATGGTGTTGCATTGTATTGGCTTGATAAGACTTGTCAGAGTAGTAAAATACATTCGTTGCTCTTTAGTAATTTCAGAAAATGCTGGGAGGTTACCTGGCAGACAGGAGATTATACGTACACATCTTACTAAATCTGCCTTCTCAGCATTCATCATTATGGCTGTACATTGGCCAACTTTTGTTACATTGGCACTGTTCAGATTCACTGCTTCTGCTTTTCCTGCAGCTTTTCTTGTTATGAGGCAACCAGAAAAGCTTATTTTTCCTGTCACCTTAAATAATAAGTTATCCGCAGAGGTACAGAATATTCCAGTGCAAAAAGAGGGAGAGAATGCCATGTTTGTATAACTTGCCTTCTTCAATCTGGTCAATTCCACAATACATATGGACCATGTTGTCATTAACGTAGAGACCTCTTTACAGTAAAATGATTATAGGATTTACAGCCATTTTCACTGACCCTTACATGGTTCTTACAGAGAGAAAAAAAATATACGGGAAACCCCTACAAATATTCCCTCAGCTTAATAGAGAGCTATTCCAGTCCAATGCAGCAGAAGCCTTCACCAAGTATTCCTGAGTGCAGCACGTGGCTCAGGCTCCCTCCAGATGTTCAGTGTCCAAGTAAAGGCTTCCAAGTAGATCTAGTAGCCTGCTTGGAAGTTAAATCTCAATTAGTAATCATAGAATCATACAGATTGGAAAAGACTTCAAGATCATCAAGTCCAATCATCAGTCTGACCTATCAAGTCCCATCACTAAATTGTGTTCCTTTATTTAGAGCTGGGAGTCTTTCTAAGAGCTGACATACCAAATTGTTTACATATTTACAATTTTGTGTTGGCAGTTCCCCTGGATTTGTGACATACCTATCCATTTCTTTTGTACCAGTGTACCATATTCCATGTTCTTACTATTGTTGTTGGGAGCAAACATACAAATAGCCCTTGAAGTATAGAAAGAAATAATTATCAGGGACAGATGTACAAAAACAATCCTCTTGCTTAGCTAGGTCACTATGAATGGATACCACACTCTTATGATCACATAGGCATGAGGCAAAACTTGTTCTCCTACTGCCTTTCCGAAGCAAGTGTATTAGGCTCAGCACCTTTGCACACTTTTTAAGAGTTTGTCATACTGTGTTTGACTGAAGAGACAAGTGTTCAAAGAATATGTCAACATTTAAAGAACAGCATTTCTTCAGCATCCTATGTTAAAGCAAACAGGATTACTGTGATTCCCTGTGGACATCTCCACACATTTGAGCTGGTTCAGGGTAAGCAGGATGCATCTGTGATGTATGCTTGCAAACACACAGGGGTTTATGTCTTGCAGAATGTCAGTGTGGCTCAATTATGTGTCCTACTCTTTTTAAGATAGTCCCCAAAAGAAATATGACACATCCTTCAGACTTCCTGCTGTCCTGATGCAAATTAGCCATCACTGGCTTCAGCAGAGATTTTGTGTGCACAGAAAAGTCTCATGTCTGTACCAAGAAAGCAAAAACAGCACACAAACAGCACACCTTCTCTTGCCTTCTCATCTTCTTTCTCTTAGAATCATAGAATCATCGGATTTCTCAGATTGGAGAAGACCTTAAAGATCATCAAGTCCAACCACAACCTCACCATACCACCCTAACTCAACAACCCTCCACTAAATCATATCCCTGAGCACCACATCAAACGGATTTTAAACACATCCAGGGATGGTGACTGAACCACCTCCCTGGGGAGCCTATTCCAGTGCTTAACAACCCTTTCTGTACAGAAGTGTTTCCTGATATCCAATCTAAACTTACCCTGGTGCAACTTGAGGCCATTTTCTCTTGTCCTGTCACCTGCCATCAGTGAAAAGAAATGAACCCCACTCTCACTGTAAGCACCTTCCAGGTATTTGAAGAGAGCAATAAGGTCTCCCCTCAGCCTCCTCTTCCCCAGACTAAACAGTCCCAGTTCCCTCAGTCACTTGTAATAGGGCATATTCGCCAAGTCCTTCACAAGCCTTGATGCCCTTCTTTGGATTTGCTCCAGCACCTTGATGTTCTTTCTGTACCGAGGTGCCCAAAACAGAACACAGTACTCAAGGTGGGGCCTCACCAGTGCCGAGTACAGGGATAGGATTACTTCCCTAGTGCTGCTCACCACACCATTACAAGCCATCACTACAAAGCACAGACCACCACTGACTCTTTGTCTGGACATCTGTCACTGTGCCGTCCCTCCATCAGTCTTGCTGCCTGGGTCTGCTGATGGTTCTGTAGGAATGCCATGTGGTCAAAGATGCCTGTCAGCTTAGACAGCATTTACATTTGGCATTTTGTCTTCAGTGTTTGTGCAAGATTTTCATGTCCATGTGAAAATAATGCTGTTATTTTTCATTTTCAGAGATGCAGGTAGGATTCTTTTAAGATAGGTTCACTCCGTGAATCTACATAGCTGTGAAGTAGAATTCTGTCTGTTATACTTCAGTGTTAATAATGTACCTCCACACCTATCTCCTAATCACTTTTCCATATCCTCCTTACTGCATGCAATAGAAGAGATGGTAAATCTTTGATGTCACCTTTGCATTACTTAACAGGCTCCAAAACTGGCCAATTTCCAGAAATACTGAAATGTTCTCTCTTTGTTTCTAGAATGGTGTTTGCACCATTTTGGTGAGTGTAATTATGTCCCAAGCCAACTGTTTGTGTTTTTTTGTCTGCCTAATACATTGGATTTTATTGTATGCAGGAAATTCAATTTTGTCTCCTGCATTTCATCTTCAGAGGTACACATGCAGTTTTAGTGTGTATTCCTGTGACTAAATTAACATCAAGGGGCTAAATGTTCAGTTACTGTTAGTCATTTCAAGATCTGAAAGGAAAAATCAGAAGATAATTGTGGGTTACAAGAACACATTCCCTGTAATGGAGGTATGAAACAGATAAATTCATTAATTTGCAGCGTGTTATTAGAAAGATTAGTATTCACTTTCTTCTTCAGAACGCTTCCTTACTGTCTGCTCTGTCCCATTTGGAGCAAAAAAAGTACTGTAAGAGTAAACACTGCACCTCACAGAAAACAGAATAAATGTGAATAGACTTTTTTCAGCAAGCAGATGGAAATAGTTACTAAACCACTTACACAAATGGAGGCAGAAGTTCAGATTTGTTTGCTGTCATAATTCCAAAGGTTTCAAGGAGGTTATGATCATTTTGACCTCAAGAGATTCTGCTTCATTACCTTAACTGCAATGTGTTCATCTGAGTTTTCCCTTAACACTCTGTACCTTCTGTGGTAAGATCTGAAGGAGCAAGCCTCATTTGCCAGTTTGTCCTGTATCTCACTTTCTATGTTGTCGTTTGCTTTTTGTTTGTTTTATTTGTTTGTTCTGGGGAGTGATGGGGGAAGCAGGAGATATTTTTTACAGCAAAAGGAAAAGACCAGAGCTGATGATGTCAGGTAGGCAGAGATGAATGATGCTGTAGAATGCTGTGGCCTTTGAAGACATCCTCGGATTCATAAGTCTCAGGGTGTAAAAGAGCTTCCTTAGAAAAACAAGTGAAAAGCACTTAACTGCAGACAATTCAAATCTTTTTTTTTCTTTTTTTTCTTCCCCATTTTCATATACTCTTGTGTAAGTAAAAAACCTGCTCTATTGAAACGTGTTATTTTACTATCATCTAGCTAATATATTTTAAAATAAAATTTCTTTACCAAAATGCAACCCACAGAAGTTAAAGAATGATCATATACCCAGGTAGTTTTTTTATAGCCAAATCAGATAGGAGACCAGTGGATGCAAATAATATCTAATATAAAACATAGTCTCATCAACATAGCGACATCACATAGGATGTTACTGCAAACTAATAATTCAACTTATAGAACGGAGGCCAAACAAAGAAGAAAACAAACTAAAAAACAGTTAATGTCATCAGCGATTGCAAATTAATTTTAATGCTTTTATTATTTTCTATCCATATAATTGAGTTTTATGTAATCAGGCTTCAATCTCTGCTGCTGCCTTGGATTGTCCTTTCGATTTGACATTTGTGTCTCCAATCAGCATCATTCCATGATCAATTGCTTCCTCCTTTCAGAGAGTCAAACTGGAATGATGTTCGACTGGATGCTGATGATTTCTTGGGAGGAAATTTTTCAGTCAAATGGCAATGAGGCACTAGCACGGGCTGTCCAGAGAAGAAGTGGGTGCCCCATTCTTAGAGGCACTCAAGGCCAGGTTGGATGAGGCCCTGGACAACCTAAGCTGGTGGGGATCAGCCCTGTCCGCTGCCTGGAGCTGGAACAGATTGGACTTCAAGGTCCCTACCACTCTAAGCCATTCTGTGATTCTTTGATTGATTCCTGACAGTATAGGGTCCTCCCTGCACGGTTGAGTGGGCTCTGAGGCCATGCAGTGTGGGGTGCTCATAGAAAGGATCTCATCTCTGTTGAGACATTCATGCAGAGTCTGCATGTGTATGGAGTCTGCATGCATTGGCAAGATTCACATAAATCATTCAAACCACTGCATTTTTAATATTTATTGTTTACACTTAGTTTGCCTTCTGCATCAAGCTGTTTTGATGCACTTCCTCAGAAGTATTACACTGCATTAAGTTTCATGAAGACTCAGTTTAAAAAAAGAGGAATAGAAGCGAAGATTCACAATGTGTGCTGAAAATGGGTACAATTAATATCTCACATTAAAGTAAAGCAATTATGTCTACTGGGACCCTCATTTAGAGGAGTACTTGCAAGTCATGTGGGAGCATTTGATCTCTTCATCTGAAGAAGGACAGGACACTGTTAATTTCAAGCAGAGACAATCACGTAATTAATTTTCCCAGCAGGAAAACAGAGTTCATTTGAGCAAGTGAGCCCAGAGCTGTTAGCGCCAGGGAATAACCTATGACATTTGGTGTTACACTCTAACAACTAATGGCCCAGCTCTCTGCAATTACATCTTTATTCAGTACGCTTAGGAGAACACTTACTTCGAACCATAGCTTATATTTTGTTCTTCCAAAAATACCTGTATCTGTCACAGTGCAGGATCAGAAATGTTCATTTCAGCGCTTTCAATGCTCATGTTTCCAAAATCTGGCTAAGTGGATAGAGTCAGCAATGTGTCCTCTCCTGAAAAAATGTTGAAAATATTGGGGAAGTTTCTGAAGGTTTTATTTGGCTTGTTTTTTATTTTCTGTGTTGTTGGGGTTTTTTTCATCTTTTTTTTTCCCCCTCTTTAGACCCTATTTTCTCCAGAAAGATGATTCCTTTTTCACTCTTCATTTTCTTCCCTTTCCTGAGAAGGAAATTCTTGCAAATAATTATTATTTCATCTTATTTTGTCCCAGAAAGCCATCATTTATTTGGTGCCATGATCATCTTCAGGAGCACTGAGCAAGAATAGAGCTGCTTCCTACCACCACAGTCTTTCCAAGTGATGTAACAGGAGGACACTGTTCTGACCTTTCTCTCCCATGCTCTACTTTCAGTACATTTTACAATAATGAGACAGGGACTATATGCAGCTAGCCTACAGCTGCATATAGCTGCTGATCACCTCAAAGTTCTACATGGCTTGTGTTTTTACTTCATCTCCTTTAAATGTGTTGGTACACAGTCTGCACAATTAGTGCTATGACATTGATCTTATTTATGGTCTTCTTTAGAAAACAACATTTCTGCAAGTTCAGAGTAATAGTAATGACAGTTCACACACAGAGCTAGGAAAGAGCAATCCTCCTCAGAGAAGTAGCTTTTTCACATAAATATTTTAATTTTTATGTGATACAATAACTGAGTGAAAAACAATACAAAAAGCATGTAAAGAAACAATAAATAAACAAGTACAAATGTATTACAGTTTATATCCATTGATAACTGTTATGCAAAGCAAAATGACTTTTCAAAATCCTAATTCTTACTTTTGAAGATCACTAACGTAGCCAGTCCATTAATGTAGAAATATTTTCTAGGTTACCTAAGATTCAGTGCTCAGTTTTCAAAGGTTTCAGGCAACCAAAATGCCTGCCTCAGGACTCTTCTTTTAATGTCTCTAATAATACGATAAACTGTAAGTGGTAAACTACAGTTTACAGTTGAAGCTGATTTTGCTTAGCTAATAGGAAGTATCAGCAGAGTTATCTATCTGACCCTTTCCCTTTATTTAATACCTTATTAAGCAATACTTATAGCTCTTGTATTCAAAGACATCTAAAATTATGTTTGTATTTAACAAAACTACTTTTAAAGTTATCTTATACTCTAAAGTCGTGTGCTAAAATTCTCCTCCTGTGCTCCAGTAAGCCCATTTCCACCGAGCCCCTTCTTCAAACCTTCATATTTGGTGAGATGGCTGCGAGATGTGAGGAGGTGATGTGCCCTCTGAAAGATGGGATAGTGAAAATCTTCATGCTGGAAAATGCTACTGATGAAAGATACTTCTTTGACATGCAGTATGATGTTGTTTTGCCATATTGAACAACTGTGTCTTTCTACAAAGAACTTAACAAATACTAATATAACATGTCCAATCAACCAGATTTTTATACTAACACATATTGTAGAACATATTTTAATGAAAAAATTGTGAAAATCAGGCTGTTTTTGGAAATGATATTAAAGATTCACTCAAAGATTCACATATAGTCACTGAGTTTATGTCTGCATTAGTTGATTAAATGGTGCCAGAGGATACTCCCAGACTCTGAAACTTGAGAACCATTCTCTTGGATAGTTCCAAGGTGCCTGTGGAGCTGGCATAGACCAAACAGCATTTCCAGTAGACAACAGGATCTTACCACTTTCTTTTAGAGAACGAGAGAGTTCAATGGGCCACCCCTTGCCAGCTGTTTTCAGAGCTGCACCTTTAATGCAGTCTGTAGACATTTTCTGGAAATCTCCATTTGTCTATTGGTTTGCCTGATAATTGTAAGTATTTGGGAAATATTTATTCCAGATCTTGATGTGACAGACAGAGAAACAACTTTTCAGTCTTTTAGCTAAGAGCATCTTTCCTTTCAGGAGAAAATCCACATGCAGCAAGCAGCCTGGATGGACTAAGTATCTGTAGCGCTGAGTACTACAAGCTCACTTAAAAGTTGAAGAACTTCCCAAGCACAGTGACTCCAAATATAACCAAATCTGCACCCTCAGTGAAGGTTTCAATTGCAGAAAGCCATATCTTTGGTAAATCTGTCTGAGTTTTGAAGCTTTTGCTTCTAACCCCAGCAGTAACTCAATACACATACATACATGTTTTCATACCAGAGAAAAGGTAAGGAAGATGTACGCAGGTTTCACGGAAAGATCCATGCCTTTATCCATGGTACAAGAACTGACTCTGTTGGTCTAAACTTGGGGTTTCGTAACAGCTGTCAGGGACATGGGGAAGAGGAACCTACTCTTGTCAGCATCTTCATGCTTAAAAGGTTTTGGTTTTTTTTCTGCTGGAGAGTGCTCTCAATGACTGGATAGCAACAACAGGTGAAATGTATAAAGAACAAAAACATATCCTTTTAACTTCCTTTTGGTTGAAAAGTGCAGCACTGATCCATCAATGGCCATTACTCTTCTCCTTGTGATTTCAGTTTTGGGGTCATCTGAAGACGCTCATTCCACAGGTATTACAGGCAATGTCAGAGGGATGGTAAGATGCAACTTCAGTGAATTATAACAGCCATATAAAAATGACAGATTGCAATGACAAGCTGGTATAAGTAGCTGGGGAGACAGTAAAATGAAATCCCTTTAGAAAACAGATTGCACAGAGCAGTTATGCTGGAAGCTGCCAGTACCACAGGATGACTTCACATATCTGATACTCCACCAGCAGAGGCAGATGGAGCTACGTGGTGTGCTGTGGGCACTAGATTGTTTCCCTTGCACGATCAAATGCATGGTCTGAAGCAGATAATTGTACAACACAGCTCTTTCTATCTCCCAACCTTCTACAGATGATCTTATGAAAAATAAATGACCAGGAGAAAACAGGATGGTATAAATGAAGATAACAATGGTGATTTCTTTTGTAACGTTCTTTCAGATCGATGGGTAAAAGAAAAAACACTGTGTGAAAGCTAATTGCAATAATATATTAACACAACTGGCACACTGATGCATTGCAAGGTTTGAACAAGGATATTTTATAGTGATTGCAACTTTTAAAGGCAAAAAGACTTCCCAAAAGACAAGTATGGAGTTGGCTCTTGCTTGCAGAAGAAGGAGGATTAGGCAACCCTTCAGAAGTTTGCCTAAAGTGTGTTCTTTAGTACTCCAGTAACTCGATTGATTTTTGTATTTTGTCTTCTAACTTTAAAATCATCTTTGAAAGAAAGTGACATCATGTCTACGTCAGCTGGAGAATGGCACAAATGTACCAGAACAGGAGTGACAAACTGCAGGGCAGTTCTGATTAATAAATAGCTTGCCTCTCCAGGCACAAAGTGGTTGGGCATTGACCCACCAAAGAAATGAAGCCCTTCTGTGGGTAATAATGTACTAATTAAAGCTGTGTGTACATGTTTTGAGAAAGGACATAGCAGGCAGCAGTCTGGGAGAAGGAAGATTGCTAGAGCTTTGTTTGTTTTTGCTTTTTTTTTTTTACTGCTTCTTCCTTTCTCCCTTTGCTGTGCAATTTTCAACCTGAGACTGAAGGGGAGCTGGCAGCGAGCAACTCTGCTGTAGCAATAATGAACACCATCACAGCCTTCGCTCCTGCAACACAAACACTTCTCTGGGCATCACTAGTACTTCTTTGGTATAACTATGCAACTTTTCTGGTATGTAGACAGCACCAATTAGAAATGGGGAGTGACTAAGAGCAAGATGGATGCTAAGCTTGATGGAAGCTGGGAAACAGAGGTGCTTTAACTACTGCACAGTGCAAACCATCTATTCAGCACCTTCAATTCACACCTGTTGTGCACTGCCATGGCTTCTGGGATCTTGCAGTCTGTAAAGTCTGGAGTCTACACCATGGGAGCACTAGGACACCTATTTCCAGAGTTTCCTTACAATCTGTTGTTTTATTTACTATTATTCAATATTTCTTTCACAAAGAAGGCTGACTCTGTCCTGTTCTATGGTCCTCTTTGCTCTGTATAATTCCATAAGCTCCTTAAAGATAGTGCATACACCAAATCTTTTACCTTGGCTTGTACTCACATAGATTTCTGTCAATATTGGGTTTGTCACTGGCTTCCCCCAGAGCAGAAGACATGACACACATGTCCACATCTCTCAAGTATGTTCACATCCTGGCAGTATTCATGTTTACAGTACTGTTCTCATGTCCAGCTGGTTTGGAAATTACCTGGTCAGGGAGACAGTAATGGAGGAAAATTGGTGCACAAATAAGGAGCACGTGGTACAGGCAAAATAGTAATTATTATTTGAAATTTGATCCCAGCTGGTCTCTTTTTGTTCATATGTATTCTTTGAGTTTTGATCAATCTTCTTTCATGATTCTCGATCCTATTGCTCTGAGGTTGCTCAAATATTTATCTGGTGCTTAGGGTTGTTTTTGCTTTGGTTTGATTTCAGTGTGTGTGTCTGGGCACAGTTTGCCCTTTGTCCCACCTCTAGCCAGCTTGCTTTGTCTGCCAGAGCAACTAATTCAGTAGTTCCACTGCAGCCAGAAACAGGCTGCTTTTCTTTCAACCTAAATATACCATTTCTTGGGAACAATGGATATCTGCTTCCTTCTTTTATCATTTCATTCTTGTACCAGATTTCCTGGTAAAGCTGGATTCCACCTGGACACACGTTTACCTTAGAGCCAGACCAAAAGATACTTATTGCAAATAGTTTTGCTTATTCTAGAGTTTTTATCAGAGAGAACAAAAAGGCAAATTTCCAAGAACCAGTGTTAATTTATTTCAAATTAAAGGTTTAAGTTGTATATGAAACTTATAATCAAATTGATAGATTATAAACAAATTGATAAATTGCTCTCAAAGACAAAGCTTCCCCTTCAAATCAAATTAACACACGCACACAGTAATAAGTAGAGTGGTGCAATAGAAACCAATTTCCATGGCAAAAGTTGTTCCTGTAGACCCAACATCCAAGCTGCATGTCGTTCAAAAAAATTTTTTTATTTGGATTAGTTCTAGTTTGGTCATGGAGTCTGAACATGTACTGAAGAGTGCCTTAGGCTCATCTTTCGTTTTCATTTCACTTGAAAATATGTGTAAATGCTAAGAACAATTTATTGACAAGAACCAGTATTCAGTATGTGGGAAAATTAGAAAATTCAATTCCTGCATTTTGAACTCAAATGCTAATACAGTTGTACCCACTATGTATTATGTAACAAAATGGAGGAGATCCTTCCACCCCCTCAACTACTTCTACAAAAACAGAGTAAGATAGAAATTAAAAGTGGTCTTAACGTTTCTTCCTGACTTTACCAGTCACATTTTCTTCTTCGTAGGGAGAGCAGGACGGTTATGGCTCAGTACATGCAGAATACTACCAAAGCCATGTAAATATAATAGGTAGTTAAAAACTAGCTGGCATTTAATTGTTTTGCTGGATTCGTCTTGATTGCATCAGCACAGTCTTCAAGATAGGATTTTGGACAGACTAACACACCATGAAGAAGCACCACATATTCCAAGCTCACAACAGGTAGATAGATTCTGTTTTCATTGTGCCATGTCCCAAAGATGTTCAGGCTGTTCTGGTTCTCACTTTTGGATAGCGTGTACAGAGTTAGAGAGCTCTCATGTTCAAATTTGTCACAGGCAAAGGAGATGAAGATGTTTTAAGCTTTTTCCATACGAAGACAGGGGAAGATCCTCAGTGATGCAGGACTTAGAATCACAGAATCATAGAATCATAGAACTTAGAATCATAGACTTAGTGCTACTGAAGCTCTAATGATGAGAAAGCTGTCCATTGAAACACATATCTTTTGGAATCAATATCCTGTTTGATGATGTTTTCCTGTTAAAACTGAGCATAAGAATTTCTGGATGCATTTTAGTGTATATTAAAACTAATTTACTTGCTTTAGTATTCTGTATTTTTTTTTATCTTTTTGAGACGCATTCTTTCTAATGGGAGGTGTCTCTGTCCCTGACTGTAGCAGGGGAGTTGGAACTAGATGACCTTATAGGTCTCTTTCAACTCAAACAATCCTATGATTCTATGAAATCTTTGTTTTCTGAACAGAGATATTTTGGAATTTCTTTTGGCTCAGCAAAAGTTTAGAATGTCAACTTTTTCTTTAATTTAGAGAGGAAACAGAGTCTGAAACAGATTTTTCATGAGAAAAAAATGCCTCTCATTAGTCCATCTCTGGTCTGTAACTTTCTATTAAGAAATTTCTTCAGAATAATGCTTCATTATGACTGGCTCTGGTGTTCTGAATTCTTCCTCTTTATAATGTATTTATCTCTCACCTCTATTTCTTCTTATGTACTTTATATGACTTCGGGCTCATACTGCAGTCTTTGAAGGCAATGGTAAGAGCAAAGCTCAAGACTGAGGTTCACAGTACTTGAAATTACAGCATACGGACTGATTGATTCATCCTCAGATTACCCTTTTGATTCAAGGACACTCCACTTAGGGAAAACATTCCTCCTTTGTGCTATCAGTGGTAGGACCATGCCCATGGGCTTTCTGTAAGTGCTTTGGGCAGGGATATGTCTCCCTGCATTTGTCTAAAAATGACAATAAAACACAAGGATGTTGTGGCTGGCAGTGAAGTAATAATAATTCTGGATTTTAACTAGAGCGCACATTGTGCATCCTTTCCCCTCTGAATTGAGTGCACATTTTCAAATGCATAATGTGCAGTCAAGTTCAAGCCTTTAAAACCTGCCCTTTTAGAAATGTCTGTCTCAGTAAATTTACTTACAGAAACATAGATCATAAAGATGTTGCTTTCTTTAATATGTTTGAATTCCCATGCACAATGAATCGTAATGCTCTGGTATTACAACGTTGTTTTATTTCATTCAAGTATTTTGCAATACTGATCAAATTGACCTGAGAGCGCTGAGATATGCTGTATTATGACACGGTTATTTATACATCCACCTTACAGTAATTCACAGGTTACTTTAAATTTGCCAACAGAAATAAGTGATTTGCACCATAAACAAAATTTTCATTCTGGGATACAAGTTGGCTGTCTTATCCAATTCACACAGGAACATAAGTACTTACAACATTAGTTCTTTGCTCTCCATATAGATTAGTTAGAAACAAGAAGTTTAATAGAGATTGAATTATTATAACAGTACAAAAATGGCCTGCACTGAGCCAACACAGATTTTCAGATCGCAAGTAAGTGAAAAAACAGGATTTGGAATGTTCAGTCAAGCATGCAGATGCTATGATGCATCACGGTCTTTTCACTTGGCTTACCCTGCAAAGCAACTGATTCTTAATCTCCCCCTAGTAAACTCTTTATCTAACAACACTTTAGTAAATTAGAAAGCATGGTCTTTGAAGGCTATCTTTCCCTTAATAAAGGAGGCTATGAAGCCTGCAAGAAGGGACCCATAAATGTTGTAATAGTTATCTCATGTTTAAAAAAAATAATAATAATAGTTTTCTATAAAGGTATTATAAAAACAGATGTAAATGCCTACTAGATTTTAACATATTTGAAAACTGAGTTTTAGGTGACTTTTGTCTCATGACAGACAGACATAAAACGTTGGGAAAGAGGAGGGGCAGCACTGATTTCTGCTCCCCATTGACTGTGACAGGACCTGAGGGAACAGCACAGAGCTGCATCAGGGGAGATGTCAGGTTGGAGATTAGGGAAAGATTGTGCACCAGAGAATGGTCAGGCCCTGGAATAGGCTCCCTGGGGCAGTGGTGATGACACTGGACTCTAACAAGTGTTTGGTCATATGATCTGATTTTTGGGTGAAGCTAGGAATTGGATGTGATCATCCTTATGGGGTCCCTTCCAATTCAGGATACTGTATGATTCCGTGCTTCTGTGTTCTCTAACTACAGTTGAATGTTTCAAAATCTCAGAATAAACAAACATTAAAAGTTACCAAAAATGCAGATATCTACCTACCATGAGGTTAATGAATGCTGTAATATTAACTATATTGCCTGACATACTGGAGAATGGAAAAGGAGAGCTGGAAATGTGCATGCATTACTCAGTAGAGTTGGAAGTGATAAGTGTTTAGAGAGCTGAGGGACTTAAATGTTAGTATTCAATTTTGCAACTTCTACACACTGTGACTCAGATTGCTTCTGAGACCTCCTCAGTTTCAGGGGAGAGCTTTTTGAAATAAGTCCTACTCAGTTTAGTATGGATTACAAAACCGAGCAGCAACACCATTTCTCTTTTCTCCTGAGGACCGTTGTTCCACATAATTTTTGTTACTAAAAATTACTGGCTATCCTTTATCCTGAGAAAATTCCATTGAGTGAGAGTGTAGATTTACATACTCTGAATTGCCCTCTGGAGGAAGATTTTTCTTTCCATCAGGCCAGTCAGGGAGGTGAGGTTTACAAAATTAAAGTAGTCTTTTAATTGAGCTCATAAGAAGCTTCACTTTCTAATTATTTGTCTCTGATTTCCTTTTGCTGAGGATGTCTTTTGGGACACATTCTTACTTTCTCATACAACTCTGACATAAATACTTGACTTCCAATAGAGTCTCCACCACTAGAAGGATCTCATGCAGTTCAGTTTCCTCTGAATATTTGCGTGGTCGACTGTCTGTAGGCAATATTGCCTAAGTGAATGCATGATTTGAAATGAGGCAATATCATTTTAAGAGAGATTCAGAAATGTCTGCTTTAATTTTCAAATGAAATATTTTTGGCAGTCTCAGTCTTCTTTTGTGTTTTGTGTATGAATATTCCAAAACCCAGGGTGGCACAAAGGCTAGCCAAACTAAGCAGATTGGAAATAAATAGCAAAATATGGGTGAAAATGATTATCATATTTTGATAAAGGGTATTTGCTCTGGAAATCCAAGTCTATGCACTGTATTTAGTTAGGAACATAAATATGCCAGATGATCAATGGAGCCAAACTAGATCTATCAAACTGCATATTAAATGCAACAAATGATTCTTCAGTTCAGGAATCTGTTCCAGAAATTGCTGAGGTGAGGTTCATCTTACTTGATGGTAGTTATCCAAAATGCAGATATATGTCCAACCAAGTGGATTGTCTCTATCCTAGCCAGAGGGGAAAAATAAAAGTCCTAGAGAGCAACTCTTCTGCCATAGACATCTGTGTGAGAAGATGATGGGATTCCTGTATAAAGCCTGCTATGACTGGTTCACATGTACAAGTTTTAGAAACTGTCATCAGTGGCTTCACCAGTAGCTCCCAGTAGCACACTTTTATGAGTCCTGAAAACTGCATTTCACTAATGGTGAGCTACGACTCAAACAGTGTATCTGATCTCATACACAGATAATGAAATGCTCTGATAAAGAAATAGAAAAGAAGTACAATCAAATAAGACATTGGAAAGCTAAAACAATAGCACTACAAATGATTTAAATCAGTATGATCCCTTTGCTTACATAAACCTGTCTTGCAGAGAGGTAGTGCTGCTACCATCATTAACATTGGTACCTTTTTCTGTCCATGTACTGCTTCAGCATCAATCTTCAACACAGTTTCTGATTAGATTTTCATACTGAGGTACTGTTTATGACATAGCTACCAATGGAATTTTCTAACACATTTCTTCTGTTAATAAGTAGCCATCTGTCAAAAGTAAATATTTTGTAAACAATTTTATTTACAACAGTTACCACCACCTTCCCTCTCTTCCCCCCCCCAAAAAAAATCCCTCAAGAAAGTTTAAAAATTTTCATATCCATGTGCAGGATAGAAATATTGCCAGAAACATAATCATAGCGTAGCAAATTGTCCCTGACACACAGAACTCTCATGATATGAGGGGAGTAGTTTGGAACAGATGTAAATCTGGACCTCTAATTTAACAAGTGTCTTAAGTTACAGCTGCTTTGAGGTTTTAGAAGCATCTTTCGTTCTTTCTGCATTCTCCCAGTTCACTCTGCCCTCACTTCTGCAGGCACTGGGGCTGCTTCAAACAGAGCACAAATTTGTCATCTGTATTTTTGGTAAGCGCTTAGCTTTTGAATATTTCATTTTCCCTCTCTGAGTAATACTTATTCTGATCCTTTCCTGCATTTCAGAGGATTATTCTAGACTGGATTCAAAACCTGGAAATAATGTACATGCACAGCTGACAAGATATCGCTGGCCAGGATGTGTACTGCCCTTGATATGGGCAGACAGGCTAAAAAACCTTCAGAACTCTGATCACTATTACATTACTGAATTAAAATTGCTGATCAATTGTCAAATATAAAGTCAAAGAATCACTTTTCTGCAAGGTATTTGTTTTACTTTCAGCAGAAAGTATAAAAATAGGTGTAACTGTTCAGAATCTAACCCCATGGCTTTTCCATCTGATATGATCAGAACTGACAATGACTGGTGACAGATGTTTTGTATGAAGGTCCAATAATGTCTGCAGAATGGGTATTTTATTTGCTCACAGGATTAATCCATTCCCACTTCTTCTTTATTGGTATTTAATTAATGTCTGATATATAAAGAATGAATCCTTGAGATTTTTTACTTTGATGACTGTTGATGTGCTTGGGCATTCAGCTGCTTTCTGTTATGAAAGATAAGCACAATGTCTGAATCACACTCTTTGCTTGTGTGAGTTTTTTTATTCACTCTAAAGAGAAATAAAATCTTGTGAAAGAGTATGACAAGACCTTAGGGACCAAAATTTATCCTAAAAGCTAAACTATCCAGCTGGCACAACCTTTCAACTGGGGAAGCTGGGAGCCATGACATGTGAATCCTTTGGGGACCTACTATATACCCAACAGGTATTTCAGAACAGTTGATCGTAGGCCGCTTCTATCTGCAAGAGATGATCCTGCATCTTCAAGTGCCATTCTTATTAACATACATCCAAAGAGATGTCTGGAAAAACCTCCATGCTGCATGGAAGTTATGGGATGTGGTCATGGTCATCCTTGCTACTCATGTAGAAGCCCTGAAAGGAGTGACAATCCATTATGCAAACTGTGGTCATTGATACACTTTTGTGACAATAATGTTTTCATATAATTTCACCAAATCTTATGTCTTTCCACCCCTGGCAGCCCTTCCATTGTTATATCTTGCCAAGTTCAACTGCCACACACCAAAGCATGCTCAGCATCAGATCTTCCCAAAGGCTTTCCCCCACAGCAGTCAGAGAATCATAGTACAGCTTGGATTGGAAGGGACATTAAGGATCATCAAGTGCCAATGTCCCTGCCACAGGTAGTATTGCCAGCCACTAGATCAAGTACTAGGTCAGATTTCCCAGGGCTCCATCCAACCCAGACTAGAACACCTCCAGGGACAGGGTATCTCAACCTCTCTGGGCAACCTGTTCCAGCTCCTTGCCACCCTCTCAGTGAAAAACATCCCCCCCTCACATCTAATCTAAATCTTCTTTCCTTTCATTTAGTTCAGTTCTGGGGGCCTGACACTGACAGCCTTACTGGCATGAAGATACTTCTCACTGCTCAAGCAGTCTTCTTCTCTAATAACAAACTAATCTTGATACTTAGAAAACATATCTATGAAAAATCTTGTTATAACAGTTCAAGAATAAATGCAGAAAACCAAAGTATATGTCAGTTTTCTCTTTTCAGGAAAATTACAATTACGAGTATTACAGTATATAACATAGCAACATGTGTTGTAATGTTTATGGATGTACTATGAAACTTCAGACACTTTTTTTTTTTTCATTTAAATCTCAATAGCTCCATTGGAAGCAATGAGAACTACATGCTAATTTGACATGTCATTTCCTGTCATCACTGTAAGACAGTTTTTGTATGGTTTTAATTGAAGCAGTGGAGCAGAAATATCATTCTAAACTTCAGAGCCATTCATCTTCATTACTTTGTTAAGAATGCTGTGCCATTACCACATCTTCAATCAACCAAAAAATGTCCTGAATAATAATAAGAGGATCAGCACCTTCCAAAATAATTGTTTGATCAGGTATGAAGCGTCTCCTTCATGCAGAGTTTTTACATTAATGATTGGGTTTAATTAGACTAATCATAAGTCAGAAAGAAGAGATTCATTCTCAGCATAATAAATTGCTAATTACTAACTGCACAAAAAAGGTTATGGATAACGAGAACTTTTGCTATTAAAGCACAGAGCAGAACAATTTCCATTCCCTGCACATTTCCTGCGTTTCTTACAAACAATTGCAAGACTCCTTTCAAGGCTTATTAGTCTCTCTTCCATTACACTACTCTGAGATAAAGAGGCAGCGTTAACACCAACAGTGCCACTGCCATTTACATAAAGGGTGTGCTATTTTAAGCAACATTCTCAAGTCCAGTTATGACAGACCCTTTAGAATTTCTGTTTTCCCAGAAATTTATTTTTCTTACCTTTTGATAACTTCTTCTTATTAAAACCTGATTTTGCAAAAAATCTGCAGGTTGTACAGATATATGTCTAATATGGTGGAGGTAAACAGACTGTAATAAAGCTGTCATCTAGAGATGCTTCCAGTGTGAAAGCTGACAATTCTGCCCTAATGTACCTAATCCCCTGTATCCTAAACTGTGAATGTTCTTTATTCTACATTTTTGTAGTGGTGTTCCAGGCTGCAGGAGCTCAAAGGTACGATTCTGATGGCTGAAATTGGGCGAAATGTTTCCACTGACTTCACTGGAAGTAGGCTTCAACTGATGTACATGAAAGAATAGTACTGGATGTAGAGAAGTGAAGGACAGTAAGATTTTTTCAGATCTTTACATTTTGAAAAGTAAGGAACAAAAGATACACAATGTGAATGCTCCTTTGACACAATGGAGCTACGGAAGCAGAACACTAGGAAAGTATTTTTTCAGTATAGGACTCTTCTCCGTCTTCCATTTTTTCTCATTTCCATGTGTGTGAATTCCTTTCCCCATTCATTCTTACATAGATAGCCATACAATAGTATCCGCTTGCCTGTTGTCTGATGGATTTGTATATTTGTATATATATTTGTATACATCCTGTGATATATTTGTATATAATCATAGAAAAATTCAAAAGAAGATGATGAATGCAGAAGAATTATTTATTCATTTGCATATAAAACCTGCAGCTCACTGCAACGACCTTCAGTCTAGCTCAGAAGCTGAAGCATCCAAGCAGCACAGAGCTCTGCAGAAGCAATCCAACCCTACAGAAGGGATGGAAGACCCCATGACGGCTGTTCCTGTCCTTTTTGCATGGGACCATCACCCAGTTTGCATCCCAGCAAGGAAATGGCATTGTACCTGCCCAAAACTTGTCCATCTCTGGGATCAGACCAGGCTACTGAAGATTTGGTTACAGTTTGAAATTTCCAAGTACAGAGATGGCACAACCTGGCAGGACAACCTTCTCCATAGGGGGAAGGTTTCTCTTCTTAACATCTGAACCTCTCTTATTTCAAACTGTGCCTGTTTTGTCTTGCCTTACATGCCCTGCCATGAGAGGCCTAGGTCTGCCAAAGTCCTGGATCTCCAAAAGTCCTCTCACATTTCAGAAAGCTGTCATTGCTCCCATCCTGTGTCTTCTGCAGAGTGATAATGGAGAACATACGGACTGTAGTGAATCAGAGTCCATGATTCCATTCTATGATTCTATGATTCCATGTGTTATTGCTAGTATAAGTTCTGCTATCAAACCTTCAACATGATGATTTCCTGGTTGGGGTGGGGAGGGGAGGCTTAAACATAATGCAAAAAACAGGACTGTGAAAATATAGTTCTAAATTAAATCATTGTGCACATGTTATGTCTTAGTATAGAAATACATTATTGCTATTAGAAAGAATACTGTGTGTCTGCACAAAAATACAAACATATTACCAATGTCTCATTCTTTCGTGCTAAGATTCTTATGAACAGTACAGTAATGGATCTGTTTTTTCCCCTATGCCCATAAGCAGTTCAATGAGTTTAAACCTAATCAGAGAAAAATTCAGAACAGAATGATGAATGCAGAAGAATTATTGATGCTTCACAAGCATAGATTAATTATTTTGTGTAGTTTATTGTTCAACTATGAGTTCAGGTAAAAAGCAGAAATAAATGTCAATTACCTTTACAAAATAATTGCAATACTGACACAAGGAAATGCATTTCAAATTGTTACTATTGCAAAGAACTACTCAAGAACAGACTTCATTTGGCCTATGAGATCCCGAGCAGAGAAGCTTTAACTTTTTTGTCTTCACTTGATGTTGACCTTAGTTCCTAGAAAAATCTTTGGCATAAATTAGAGCAAGATACCTCATTTGTAGAGGTTCACTGTATTGGTTAAAATTTACAAGCTCCAAGTATATACTCTCCTCTGCCTTCCTTATCCTCCACCCTATTAGACTCCCACATGGGAGGAAAAATCTCAATAAAAGAATCCCTAGAATCTTCCTTTGACAATAAAATTGTTTTCATTGTGCCTCTTTGACAGCTGCAGGTATATAGAGTCTGATCTGGTCAGGTTAGATTTCCTTTAGACAATCTTCATCCCCCGTATTTATTATGTCACTTTGCTAAGGGCTCCTTTAGGCAGATTCCCTGTGCTCTATAAATAATAGCCCAGTTAAATCCTAAGCAGTATGGTTTTTTTACATAGTATGAGGACAGTGGTTCACAGTTCATCATTTTAACTCACCACCAAATTCATATCTGAAACTGTCAGAGGATGTAAGATGAAAAATTCCTCAATTCCTGGTACTAACATTATTTAAACATATCTTCTCAAGCAATCGCTTTTATCTCATTGTCTTCACTAAACACACTGCTTAATTTAAAATGTAGTTCCTGTTCCAATTGTTGCATTTGTTTTGCTACTATAGTAATAAAAGCAAAAGAAAAGAAGAACAAAAGAATAGCAACCGGTCCTTTGTGTTCCCACGGCACCATAGCATAAAGTCACAAAGGAAATCCAGAATATAAACTCCATTAGAGACTGCAAGCTGTATATATCTATCTCCCACATGCTGTGTTAAAAATATAAGCTATTACAAAGTGCTTGAAATGAGCAGGAGCTAATTATGTTGTTGTTGTCCAGGTACTTTAAATGACTATAACACCCTCCCCACAAGACATCACATTCTTGCTCGCACCAGTGCATACTAGGAAGAGTGTATCCATGCATTTTCTTCAAGTTTTCTTATTTTCCAGTTGAATGCTGAAAACCATTCTCCATGGAAATGATGCAGGTGTTGGAAATATGATAAGCAGGTAGACAAGTGGGTAGATAAGATGTATTTAGAATTTGGTGCAGAACCTAATGGGCAAATAGATAAATGTTTAATAGCTAGTTAGAGGAACATACCAGTTATCTTCAACAAGCAAGACAGATATTTATGCAATCATGAAGCACTCTGCTATGACAAGTGCATTACATGGCAAGGTCATGGCAGTGAGGGGGGCTGCAAGTGTCCTTTATGAGCACAACTCAGCACTGCCCCATGTCAGTGCAGGGATCCACCACTGTCAGAGCTGAGGCACGAGCAATGCTGAGTGTGCTCTGGGAGATAAGCGTTGTGGACTTTAGCTGCCCATCATGGCAAAACCACCACAAGCTGCCTTCCTACTGCACATATATCAGTATAAATCAAACACCAAGCCTGGAAAAACTCTGTCTGCATCGGGTTTTAACTCAAATAGTCCACTAAAATCCACATAATGAGTGAAAACCTTTAAATATAATGTAACTACGATATTCCGGGTGATTTTATCACTTTGATGAACAAATAATGATGTTGAATTGCCTTATAGTAGATGAGGAATTCAGCCCATCTGTCTTCAAAAGGCCATGCAGTGATAAACAAAAAATTCTTCATTACATTCCTGTGATAACAGTTGCACAGAACACGCTTAATGAGCACCCATATGATCTGCAGCCAAGGGAGGAAAGCTGGTATCACACAGTGCTCCTATATGCCCATTGCAGGCTGAACAGCTTCAGTGAGCATCTCTCAATAGCCAGCCTGGTCTTGATTTGATTTTACTGATACCATGGCAGTGCACTTACATTGAGCTGCCCATTTCAGAGGAAATGTAAAAAGACTGTTTCACACCTATCTACGTGCACACATCTATATACATGTATATTTATAGACACGTATAGAAATTGTATGGATATTTTTTTACAGATGAGAAAGCTGCTTTCTCCAAATAAATATGAATTTAAGTGAGAGTAAATTCTAATTTCTATTTTCTCATGCCTATATAATTTAGTACAATTTTCTTGAAATGATGATGCTTATAAAATATTACCTTGTTTAGCATGTTTTAATTCACTGAATCATAGGATGCCCGAGGTTGAAGGGGGCTTCTGGGTCTCTCCAGGAGACTACCCAGAGCAGTGTGCCCAGAGCCATGTCCAGATGGCTTTTGGAGATCTTCCAGGAGGAGACCCCACAGCCTCTGGGCAGCCTGTGCCACTGCTCCATCACCCGCACAGCACAGGAGTGCTCCTGATGTTCAGAGGAAACCTCCTTTGCTCAAATTTGTGCCTCTTGTCCTGGCCCTGGGCACCACTAGAAAAGCCTGGCTGCATTTTCACACATTTTGTTCAGGAATTTGCATGTATTAATAAGATTTCCGTGAGCCTGTTCTTCAGGATGAACCATCCAAGTTCTCTCAGCCATGATTTACTGGAGAGTCTCTCCACTCCCTAATTGAAATTAGAATTTGCCCCTGTATCATCTAGTATTAACCTTAAACTTCAAGACATACATTTCTCACAAGTTGGCTGAGTCTTAGGGGTCTTTCTTATGGGATTGTTCACATTACACACAGTATGATTTACCAAGGGAGAGATGCCCCTTTACCTTTGACATTCACCCAGAGTAATGGTGAATCATTTTGTGGTAGCAGGCCCTCAAAGGAGCATCTCCTGTGAAAAGGACAGTTTGTTCCAGTCAAACTTCAAATGGGCAACGTGGATTTTTTTTCCTACCAAATGTAGACTATTTTTTTTCTTCTTTTTAATGCATGGCAAAAATAGCTCTATCCTTGATCTGGAGGCCATTCAATTACATCATGAATTTTAGGAATCTTTATCCAAACAGTGCAGTTCTTCTAGCACAGGAATTTAAAATCTCTGTTTGCGCATCTTCCACTGACCACCGCTGCAGTGCAGAGATTTTGACTCTGCTATGGAAATGGGACATGGCGGCGTCCTGTTTGAAGAAGAGTGATTGCAGTGCAGTCTAGCACAGATACATCAAACTGTAGATGTTTCCCATACAATCTCTATTTCTTCTTTGGCCAATAACTTGCTGAGTGCCATTTGTTTTCCCCTTGGTGCATGGGTCCCTCATCCAGCAGAAGACCGCTTGTCTTCAGAGCCCCAAAGCCTCCACAGTTTTCTCCAGGGGAACTGTGACTGTTGTGCAGCCATGTCAGCTCCTCTTCCCTCAATACACTCTTCTTTTTCCTTGTGGCTTTGTCTGTATCTTTCTCTACATATTTTATTCCATATTAATGTGATACATTACAGTTTTCTAGTAGTTGTCAAGTACAGACCACAGGACATAGTAAAGGATCACATGCAAGAAGAATGGGAGCAGGCACAAAAAAAGGCAAATTAGTCCATGACAGAAAAAGAAATTACCAAGAATGCTAAGCACACTTCTCTTCAAGAAGTATGATATTACATTCATGAAGAGTATGTTTGGAATCCTGATCCCACTGAGATTAGCAATGAGTTCCAATTCACCGAAGCAAAAGTTGATTTAATTTTTGAAGACGGCTATGTTGTTTATGCTTCAGAAGAACTTCAGGCCATTTTTGTTCTAGGTAGTTCTCAACAATATTTTTACTGAGCAAAAATTATTCTCTTTAGCTGCTTACATTGATTACAGATGTCAGCAATTTTCTGGATCTCCTCAAATACTTCTAATGTGAAAAATATGATATGAAAAATATGACTATAAAATGATATCATAATATCCCTTCCTCATTTTCTCTCCTGATTTCTAACATTTCTATGGTTTCTATGCTTAATGATTAAAAAAAAAAACCACCCTAAATCTCACATCTTCAAAAATGAGAGGGTTTACTGTACCCAGTAAAAATACAATCAGTAAAACAAAAACATATATCGCAACTCACAGAGAAACTGCTAAGCTCTGTTTATTTGTTCACATTATTTTTTTCTCAAACCTGTTCAAAGATGAGTTAGCCTTTTCTTGCTTTCAGAAAATTTTCCTAATAATAGCAGTCACAAAAAAATCATTGAACAAAAAAAAAAAGCAAAAGGAAAAGAAAAAAACAAACAAAAAACAAACCCAAGGAATAGATGGAACTAGTCTCTGAAAAGAAAAAAGTAAAAAAGCTTTTTCTTTTTTCCTGAGTATCAGTTTCCTTCTTTGTAACTTTAACCTGCTGGAGAAATTACTACAGTTTTTCCAAAGAAAAGAAATCTAAGAAGATCCTGCTGATGAAATTGGTTTAGTTCTGTTACCTCCACCAGATTTCAGTTTCCTTGTGTGGAGGAAAAAACAATTCACAACGCGTAATGTGCACAGTATAGAAATTGCTTTGTCTTCTTTCCCCATACACATTCTCACATCAAGATGAAGCCTTAGATGATCATGAAATACAAGGGGACAATAGACATCAGAAAATTCATTCCAATCTATCTAACGTGTTTCTTAATGGTAATTACAGCCAACTGCATTTTTCTTCTTTCTTTCTTCAATACAAAAATCCTGTCCTACGTTATTGACTGCAAGACAATTTTGTTGTGGCAGGGTAGAGATGATTTCAATTCAGAAATGCAACAACTCAGATAGTATCAGCTATTACTAAGCTGCTAATTTCTGCTGCAGATAGCATTAACATTTAAAAAAATCAACCCAAATCTTAGGTTGTTACAGGCAATATAGTTCCGTAGTCTGAAGTGCAACATAAAGAATTACATTCAGGTGTTTTGAAGGCCCAGAGGCCTGAATCTCTGGCATAAATCAGAAGAAATTCTACTTAAGAACATAGATTTCTGCTTAAGTTAAAGTGACACTGTGACTTTTAATATTTATATCTCTGTTCTAAAAATGACAGCGGAAGATAGCTGGACATTGGTTGTCATTGCATCGGAATTTTCTGCTTCCTTCATTGTTTTTTCATGCCTAGTTGCGTGGGCTGCAAAATCTGTTGTGAGTGTCTCACACTAATTCATCCTGATGACACCGGACATAATTTGCATTTTCCACATGACACATAGTAGTTTTGTTTTAAATAGTGAAACCAGATTCATCTGACAAAATAGTGTTATTGATGCTAACTTTATAAACCAAGTATTTCTTGGTATGTATGACAGTGTGTTCCACGCATTGTGGAGGACTGCTGTTTATCAGTATAATTTTGGTTTGCTGGAGAAGTTAAACATGACATAAAATAGAAAGCTATGGGAGCCCTTGTTATCATGCAAAGCTAAGTAAATTGGAAATTATTTATTTCCCCAAAGAGACCAGTGAATTGTCAAAGGTAATGGTGAATGCTCCAGAGAGCCAGTCAATCAGGAAAAATTATTTATAGCACTTACTGATTGCAAAAAATAGCGTGTTTTTGCTGCCCCCAGGATGACTGAAACCATGAAAGATCAATTTCACAAAGAGCCATAGTGGGGCATAATTTAAACAACTAAATCTCCTGCTGTATCTTTCCCACATATTGAACTATGGACTTCATTTTTACATCTCTCCACTATCATTCTTAATGTATTCAACATAAAACTGTAAGAAAAGTTAGTCCAAAAAAGTCCAGCCAACACTGTGTCCTCCAACAGTGCCAACCCAGGAGGGTTGGCTGCATAAAACCATTATAAGAATAAGCAATATTAGCATACTCAGAAACACTTCCTTAAAATGCTTGACCAGTCTTGTAGTTCAGAGACTTGCAGAGCAGGTATGCTCTCTTTGCCTCTGATGATCACTCATGAATTTTTGGACCCTTAATTTGTCTAACTGCTTTTTGACTTCATGCAAACTTATAAATTGACAACATCCAGTTGTAAGATTAATGGGTTACATAAGCAATGTGTGAAGGACAGTCTCCTCTTATTTGTTTCATTATCTCCCCCTTGGATCTTCCACTGAAATAATAGTGAAAATGCATTTCCAGTTGATGTTCAGGTCACTGGACATATTACCTGTCTCAGATCTCCCTCAATTGTCTCTTTTCCCATCTCAGTCTATTTAGTCACTTCTCATTTAGAACCTCTCCCTTCCTATGGTCATTCTTGTAGCTGTCACTAGGTCTGTCTAGTGTGCAATTTACCTGCTCTGAAATAGAAACATAAGATCTTTATTAAGTGAATTCAAGACTCAAACACCCCATAGATTTACGTTAAGCCATTATGAAGTTGCTTTGCTTCTTCTTTCCTAATATGCCTGTCATTAGATATACTTTCTAGCTACTGCTTCATGAGACAGCCATCCTTGCAGCCCTAGGGACAGCAGTCATCTCAGAGCAGCCTGAGGCTGTGGTGATCTTTGTATTTAAGCAAGAACTTACTGGATGACAGTATCAAAAATTCTGTATGTAGGACTTGATATCAGCATCATAAAAATCACTGGCAGTCTTACAGCAAGAAGATCAGTTTTTTTGTCATACAGATTTCTCTGAAGAAATTCTAGGACTCTATTTTTGGGCAGTTTTGGCCACGTCAGTAAATTTTCCCCATCTTCACCAACATACTTGGCTTGATGGCAGTGTAGTCCACAGCATAAGGCTTTTTCAGATTGCTGTTGCAGTTCTGATGTAAAATGTTTTACACTGGAAACATGTTTAATGTTTTATACCCTAGTTACAATGGCTGAAGTGTTGTTGAGCACAGTGTGACGCTTATTATTTTAATCGCATTAGGCGCCATTTGAGGACTAAATTGTGTGCAGTTATTGAGGGCTTATCTCTGAAGTTTGATTTTCCCACATTCTTTAGGAGAATAAAAGGTTTAAATGAAGTAACCTGTGCAGAAAGCACTATGATGGGTGCTAGCAGAACATCATTGTTCCTTTTTAGAGAAACAGCCACCAAGTGAGTTGTTGTTTTAATCTAAAGAAGCACATTTTTATACCTCACACTCTGCTTTCAGGACACCTGGATATGCATATGTATCTATTTTGAAATGTGAAGATATAATCAAATTTCCTTCTAAAAGCATTCAAAGTGCTGGGCCCTGAAGAAGAAGAATGTGGGACCATTTGAGGGCTGAAATTTAGAAATAAGGTGCACAAAGGAAACATACTATAGACACATTGTTTTATTTTAGCATGGGATTATATTGTTTTAATTTTTTTAATAAACAGAAACCCCATAAATCTCAGTCTATTTTCAAATAAATTAAAATAAAATGAAATACAAAAGGAATGGCAGCATTTTGTTATTTTTGCTTTCTTCTTTGTGCATACAGCTGATCAAAAGTAACATAAAAACATAGCTTTGGCTGAATGGGCCTAAATTTTTATGTGTTCCATTACTGTAGGTAAAATCAGTGAAAGCGCATCATTTTCAAAGGACTGACTTAGAGGATTCAATGAGGTATCCAGAAAACTAATTATTATTGTCCTCGACTGTCAGAGAAAGTGTTAAACAAAAGCATAGAAAAGAGAGGAATGAGGTACACCGTTGTATGTGATTTCAAGAATACTTAAATTTTTGAAGCCAGATGTTACTTTCCTTACTTGGCTCAAATGCTTTGCTTCAAAGCGCCAGTGAAGACATTTGGAGAGGTAGTTACATCTGACCGTAAGTAAAGCTTGTTGCTGTTTCCAAAACTAGTAACATGTTGGGCTTTTTTTTTTTTTTTTTTTTTTTTTTTTTTTTTTTTTCCCCAGCTCTTCATATTCTTGTATCTTGTTTTCTTATTGACATCATTTTTATTCTCTTGAGTTAGTCCATATGATGACCTGTAACCATGTGGACAGTAAAGAGGAAGGATTGTAATGAAGGAGGAAGGATCCAGCATTCTCTACAAGTACCACTTGCCATCAGTGTATATTCATGCAGCCAGTCTCTTTCCAGAATTCAGGTGAAAGAAGAAGACATATGTTAGGAGAATCACATGGGAAAAGAGCCTTATCTCTCTGTCTATCCACCTTAACATTTTCCCATAGCATCAGTTGCTAAGCATTTCTAAATTAATTGGAACTGGCACTGATACTTCTAATAATTTATAGAGGAATGTTAGCAGCACCCTCAAAGCAGCTGCATGTATTTGTATCACCCCAGAAACTCATGGGAGGTGGTGCCTCTTTTCTTTTAAATTCTGAAGTTGGTTCAATTTCTTATTTATAATGGACAGGTTTGATTAGATGCCCTGAAAAATAAAGTTGAAATGTCTGACTTCTGTTGGAAGCATCTTTTAATGAAAAAAACAGCAACCTGCATCAGACTGAACTGTGGGCAGGAAGGCCTGGAGCCTACACCTGCAGTGGGACTTTAGGCAGTCAGGATGAGGGTTAGTGAAGCAAAATTGGGGCTCAATCATTTGCCTTGGCAGCATTCCCTTGCTGCTTCAGATTCACTCACCTTTTTTCTGTAAAATTAGGGAAGAGTAAGCAATAGTTTGGCTCAGCTTGTAAGTCTGATATAAATTACCTACTAATCTGAGAAAAAAAAATGTTACCAGAGGATTTTTGGATGCAAAACAAAATAGGCATTGGATTGGTGAGTTGAGTTGGTTTCAGTTTCTGCAATAGCATTAGGAAGAATAAAAAATCAGGTGAAATAAGCTCTGATAGCATTTTTACTTCTGCAACTACACACTTCAACAGTGAATAAAATTACTGTCCATTTAAATCTGAATTTCAAGTGAAATATTTATGAATATGAGCAACCTAGCGTGGCAGAAAAATGTAAATGATCTGGGAGAATTTAATGTACTTTCAAAAGGAAAAAAAATAGTATTCTATTTTGCTGTCACTTTAAAATACCTCTCATCCCTGTGACAGTCCTCCATTTTTCTTTCACAAGATCATTCTAAGTATGTATCCAAGGCAGCAAAAGGCTCTCCAGTGACTTCTAAATCTAGGGCACCTTATAATCTCTGAGACTTCCATTGTGAAAAAGGGACACTCGTGAAACTAGGACACCTGTTGACTTTACCAGAGATTTATATTGAAAATTGTAATGTTAAAAGCAGATAGACAAAAATGAAATACATTTTTAGAAAGCTAAAATTATTCAAGAGTGAGTGATGGTAGAAATGGAATTTAGAAAGTTATGCACATGTATTTGCATTCAGCAAATATGCAGATGTCTGCATACAAGCAAATTAGGTGTTTCCATAAGCCCACAGGCAGTAAGGCAACAGGCATTTGCAAATAATAAAGGAACCACTTCTGGGCTAGGAGAGCTGAAGCTGTCGTACCCAGGAAAGCCACCACTCAGACCATAGTTTCTTGGGAAGTCTCAGCAGCATGATTTGTTTAAGGAGCTCTTCCTCTCCTTCCTTACACTTCCTTAGCTCTTCAGTCCTTCTCTGGGCAGCCCCTAAGCTGTATTCACACCAGTTATTCGTGAGGAACCTTCTGAGGACTGCCTTTGTGCCACCTGGGTTGACCAGAAATACACCCCACTAGACAAGTTCACTGACACAGTCTTACACACCAGCTCCACAAGCAGTAGTGATAGCACAACCAGAGGAGCCATGGGGAGCTCCACCATCTATGGTCACTGCTGTGGTCTCCAAATTGAGAAAATCTAATGTGAGGGAATATGCTGATTCCAAATGAGAGCTGGTCCCTCATGGAGATGTTCTGCTTCACCTGGGACACAAGCAAATTAGTGTGCCCATTACCTACCTGAGCCATGCCAGGCAACTGGGGAAGTGGGTACTGGGAATTCAAAGAATCAATATATAAGTCCTTCAGAGAAACTATTTCTGAATTTAGCAGACTTATCTCCAGTTGGCCAAGGATTTAGAGAGTAAGCAAAATGATCTGAGGAAATCTGTGCAAGTAAAGCTTATACATACCAAATCTTGTTAGAAAACTCCACCATCCTCAGTAAATATACAATTTGCACTCCACTTGCAAGTGCTGTGATGTTAATCAGCCAGGCAGGATATTATTTACTTATTCAACTGGCTGAGTAAGACATCTTGGTGGAGGGGAGAGGGCCACCCTGGGGACAAAAGACTTTCTCGCCTTTGTGCTATGAGAGGAAAGATGGAAAGAGAATGGAAAAACACTCAGCAGCAGAACAAAGAATCCTGTTAGTTTTAACGAAGGAGGAGAGAGTTTGTTTTTTTGGTCATACCTCTCTAATACTTCTGCTACAAGCTTAAAGACTTCACTGGTTTAAGTTGTATAACCTTATAACTTGTCTGTGCTGTGCTACACCTAAACAACGCTTCTACACAAGCTGTTATAAACAGCACTGACATCCGTCAATCTTCCTTGAAAATAACATATTTAATTATTAAAGCATCTTGGAGTCCTCAGCTGATCCTGGACATCTGTGGAGACTTGCTTGGTTTTGATTCAGTCTGCTGTAGCCCCACTTAAGATTTTTCTTCAATTCTGGGGGTAGAAGAACCTTGTGGGGGTGTGTGTGGAAGAGAAAGAGGAAAGCAAGCCTCTCTATCTGGACTTATAGGGCAGTTGTAGAGAACACCACATGCACTAGCTGTCTTTTAGAATATGCATGCACATTATTGTAAAAGCTGAGCATGACTGCTGATGGTAATGGGAAAAAAAAAAAAAAAAAAAAAAAAAAAAAAAAAAAAAAGGGAAAAGAAAAGCAGTTCCTGTTTTCTTGGGTATTTTGAAGTTTGGGGATCTTACCAAGAAACCACAGTGTTCATAATGTATGAGCTCAGCTCCTGCCTTTGCTCTGTCAGAAGATTTGGCATCAACAGTGAAGCGGGGATCCAGTGTTCACAACGCTAAGAAAAATTGCCTTTTCAGAACTGAGCACAGGAATCCTTCTGTCAGTTCTTCCAGGTTGAAAATGGAGGGAGGTCATTGTTCATTTAATTTAAGGACAGACATATGGAGCAAACCAGAGTGGCTTAAATCAGAAGGTTTTCAGAAGCCACTGCATTGTGACTTTTTAATTAAAAGTAGTTACTGTGGGACAATGCAACAGAGCTGTGTCTGTGCACTCTGTGAAAATGAGGCTGTTTCATGATTACTTATTAACTTCTACTCAGTATGTAACATTAAGAAAAGTATGCTGCAAGAGTACTAGTTAAAGATAACTCTTCAGAGATACAAAAGAGATACAAAATCTGCAGTGCTGTAGCTATTACTCATCAAACACATATGATTAACAGGGATTTTGAGATTGTCCATCATTGTTAATATGGTCCGTATTCTGTTGGTGTTTATCAGAGCCTGCTGGCAGAGCGTAGCACCTGGAGCAGTTAATCCATCTCAAGACTTACTGCTGTTTACATCTTGGCATTGAGAGTATATGCTTTAGAGGACAGAAACTCTCTCCCTCTCAATTCTTGCAATAACCAGCATTTGAAACATTCATACTAATTCAGAAGTGCAAAGTAGAATCAATTTTACACATTCCGACATGAGAAAATTTATCTCATTGCCTTCTGTTCGACCCCTCTCTTTTTTTAGTTCTTATTGAAATTCACAGTCTTTATCACAAAGGTTATCCTATCGTTCGTCTTTTGTATTTGTCACTGGAACAACTTGTTCTTGTCTATTGTATGAATATAGCATTTGGTTCTCCTTGAAGATCTCCTTCTACAGCTTTCTCCTTAACAAGAGGAAAAAGTGATTTTAGTGCTGTTCCTTAAAAAGGAATTAAAAGAAAAAAAGAAAAACAGAATAAAACCTCATCATTCAACAGAACTGAGGTCACAGCCAGGAATAGATTAAGAAAGTAACTAAACCAGACTTGATAAATCTGCAGATAAATCTGCTATGATGAATACAATTTACAGAAGCTTGTTACTCTTAGATTATGACCACCACTGCAGTCAGGAATAGAGCATAATGGGTTAAGTTGTTCCATGCTAATGACAACTGATGACAAATTCTCAAACGAGAGATGTTCTGTTGATGTTGTGGATGACCAGCCACTTAATTTTAATTTTTTAAATTTAAGCGAAGTAAAGATTCATAAACAGTTTTTGAACTAATAAACCTTAGAGCTAAAAAATAAGAAAAAAAAATATTACCCTTCTTAAAATCATAGGCTGCCAAATCTGGCCAAAGGTCTCATTTTGTTGTAGAGGATAAACAGAAAACAAACAACTAAAAATATATATATTTTTTCTATTCAATAGTCATGAATAATTGTTAATCAATGAACTAAAAAGCATTAGCATGGATGGTAATTTCCAAGTTCCTACATTTATTGTTAAAGTGCTCAAATACAAAAACGGTTCACTTTTCTTGTTCTCAGGTTCCTATCAAGTCACCTGGAAGTCTGTAAAGTACATGTTCAAGAAAAGCAGGGGAACCTGCCCTCAAGAGGTAACTATTTTTCTCCATTGACTGTAGAGGGAGCCTAGAAACTAACTTTGACATGGTGTCTAACCCTTTCTCAGTGTGGTTGAGGTGCAATTCCTCTTGCTTGTGCACGCAGCCTTGCCCATTGCAAACAGAGTTGAAGGGGGTCTCAAAGTGCAGGAGACAACTGTGTCTTTGTGTGTCTTCTCCCCTGTGTCTTTATTAGCTTTACTCAGCAAACGTCCACATTCAGATTTCTTTTTACTGCTGTTATATGACCAGTTTGTTCCACCCAGATCCTAAATCGTCCTGCTTGGTACATCGGTACAGATTTTCTTAACAAGAAAAAAGTTTAGATGCATTACATTTTCATTGATTATTATCTATTTTGAATTATCATTTTTTCTGTGACCCGAATGAAAAATATCCTGCAAGTACAGAAATATGACAGCAGATGTTAGTCTTGCAGATGTACAGACAAAAAACACACAGAAAATGGAAGATTTATCTTACTTGCTGAGCACTTGACAGCTGTTTCATACACACACAGCAACAAAAGAATTTTTCATCTGTATCAAGACTACTTAAGGGACCAACAGTCTGATATGTTACTGCTTAAAATTGATTCTTACCCTTCTGAGTGTGACGATGTTCTCCCCCTGCCCCAGCCCGAACTTTTTTTCCCATACCCCTGCTCAAGCAATAACCATCATTAGCAGTGATGATGGCTACATGCTGCTTGAAGTGGATTCATGTGAAATGTGACAGAACAGCCAGGGGCTAATTTGAGCAATACGCACACCTAACCACAGCGCTGGTCAGTGTCCAACTCCAGCCACATTTGGAAGAATGTCCAACTCATGCCAAATCTGGAAGAAATTAACATGTGCAGTCGGCATGCAAATATGACTGCCAATCAATCATCTTACCACATAAATAGCGAGCAGCCCTAGAGCCCACTGAGCTCCTCTGTACAACAACAGGCTGCCTGACAGGATCTTCTATCAGGTAGAAATGTCTCTAAAGGTTGCTCTTGCTGCAGAGATCCCTTATACTTTGACCTCAGGAGATTACTTGCCACTACAGATCCTTGGTGAGTGCCTAACAGCTTGCTAGGCTTTGTAAGTATAGCTAAGATGTGCACAATCAATCTAGGATTGTGCACATATAATCCTTCAGACATAAACCATTGAAACAGTCTGGGACTAGGAGTGGATTCATCCACACCTAGGCTCCTTATCTCTGTGGTTCAAGGAGATTAGAAAGCAAGTGTGCTCACTCTTCCTAAACTCCGTGAGTCAACCAGGGGGTCTCCAAGATGAGTGTTTAACTCCACTCTCTATGCAGTACATAATCAAGCCTACCTAACCATCTTGTATCTTGTTAAGTCACTTCTTTACAATTAAAAGAAGTTTTTGTTAAATCACTCTTTAGAACAATAAAAATGTTGCTTCTCTCTTACAAAGCAAGTGTATAATTACTTCAGCAAGACAGACAACTCACTGTTTGGATCTAACATGGCACATAGAACAGTGGCACATGGCACATAGGCAACAGTGATTATTAGATTGTATTTTTTCAGCCTGCAATCCTCCTCAAGGCTCTCTTTCAGACAGTAAAAGTTCACCCAAGATACCCATGCAGAATGACACTTTGGTGATGAAGAATAGTATGGAATAGGTTCATTCCCATTAATTCAAAGTAATTTTCCACTCCATAATGGAAATAAAGCTTCTGGAAATTGACTGTAACTTTCAAAATTATTTGGGGACTGAGAAGAGACACTTCAAATTGAGAAGGGAAAACAAAATATTTCAGTATTTCAATTTCACCAGCTCTCTTACCCAGGCTATGCATTCTCATTGCTCAGTCCAGGCTCTTCCCAAGCAAGTTTCTGTTTGTTCCCTTAGGTTTCATAGTGACTCTTTCAGCATCTGCAGAGCCTGAAACCTTGTACAGCCAGGACACAAGCCCATTCTGCAAGCATCTTTGAAAAAAAATATTAGTTGTTGAGTATCTTCTGCTTTAAATGTCAGGGGAAAAAGAATGATACATTGACACATACAGAATTCCTTACTTTTCTGGCACAAAACCCCAAGATTCAGTCATTACCTGCAATAGGCAATCGCCTTTTTTGTATAGCATCCAGAGACCACAGTTCTTGGTTTGCAACTCCTGTCAACATGCTTTACACATGCTTTGCTCACTTTGCTGCCACTTGTTATAAAGTTTCTGTCTGGTTGTTGAGTGTTATCTCTGTATGCTGTTTGTCTCTTGGTGAGCACATCTAGATGTGTATAAAGGCACTGAGGTCAACATGTCAGCTTTTGTTATTCTGGCCCACAGAAGATATGGACTGCATCTAATGCTGAGCAGATATTAACATAAGGTGAAATGCATTGCATGCACTGCTTCATTTCTTACAGTCAACATACATTTATTAATATCCATGGCATTATACCATGGTAAACTCAACTGGATTAACAGAGGTGAGGAGGAGGATGGAGGCACTGGGAAGGACTGTGTGGCTCCACAGCAGTGGGAAGGGATCACTGGACCATGGCTCCCCTGCCAATGACTAGACAATTCCGTCCTGTATGTTCCAGCAGGTGCGGGAGCACTGAACTGAAAACATATCTCTATTATCTGCCTTTTCTTCCCCATACTGTCAGTGATGCTGACTCTTTGATTTGGTCTTTACCGGAAAATTGTCCTCAAAACAATTGATTGAAGAAACTGTAGTATGTGCTGTCACCCAGTTATAAACACCTGCTACCTCCACAGATACTGTCATGAAGCTCACAGGGTCATGCCCATAGAATGACAAATAGGCCTCGTCCATTCCCACCCCAACTTTAACGCCAGGAAAAGTCAGCTATCCCAATCTTCATAATTACACATGGTTTCAGCCATCACTACAGCAACTCACTATAAGATATTTTCACTAGAATCTCATTGTGATGGTATTTATGCCCTGGAAGTTTGCACAGTGTAGTTCTCTGTGCATTCAAGCAGGATAATATAGTACAAGCTGAGGTAAGGGAGTCAGAGTACACTCATTTTACAGAGATACATCCTGGAAAGAGGAAAACAGCAGTTCAAAGGTAGGCAAATCTGAGCAATGCCAAGATATCAGCTATTCTCTGGTCAAATCATAGCTTTAGTATTTATTTTAGAAGAGATTCAAGGTGGGTACCTCAGTCCTCTTGCATGCACAATTGGAGACCTTGAAAGAACTTTCTCAAAGTTCGTTACTCTAAATTGCTGCCTTTCCAGAGAGGTACACAGAGTCACCAGTCACCTTTCAAAGTTTTGACATGTGTCTTATCACATCAGTTAAATCTATGCAAGAAAACCCTGGGTTAGAAAATCTGCAGCTGTGTGCAGTAACAGTTAACTCCTTCCTCCCCTACCTCTGTGGCTTCGTGTTCACCTCGAGCAATAAGCCCAGTAATACACTAATTAAGCATAAATTATTTATAAGAACAGAAACATGAGAGAGCACTGGGAACTGGCCCTCAGAAGGTTGTGCTGGTATTTTGTTCTTCACAGCTGATTTCTGTCTGTAGGATGGCTCAGTAACCCTGACTGCACAAGCACTGCAGCATTACATAACAAAAAGCTGGCTTTAGGGTGACTTCTGGTGTTCCTTGTCTATGCTCTGCTGCATTCTTCCTGAGCATTGAAGTAAACAGGGCTATGTATGCTTTGAAAGGAGTATCATTTACCTCTTCAAAGGAGAATTAATGGCCTTATCCCTAACTGTTTTCCTGCGTAAGCAAGGAGCATCCTTGACTCTGCTCAGCTCAAGGCAGCCTTTCCAGAGCTGGTGAGCAGATGTAGGGGACTTTGTAGAACCAGAATGACTCAGGGGCTGAGTAATGAGGTCCTAACAGTTCTGGGCAAGGACCATTTGCATGGAGGGAAAGCCAGCTTGTGACCCCTGAGCAGCTTCTGTGGTGCAGGTGCCTGCAGTCTAGGAGCAGGATCATGAAATGTATCAGACATAGCACAGCAACCTGTGTGGGACGAATAAGCAAAGTGAGTCTCAAGGCAAACAGAGCTTAACTAATCCACATGAACGTTATGCACACTGCAGTCATATAAAGTTACATGACACAATCCTGCCCTCTTCAATGGCGTCATTTGGATCAGCTGGTCAGATGCTCTGAATTTTGGCAAGAATTTGGTTAGAAGCCAGCTTTGGGACCAAAGCATGTGAAAGGATGCTTAGAACCAGAAGCCAGCAGCTATTCAACCACCATTACAGCTGTTCCCTTTGAGGCATCTGTGAGGGAGTTAATTTTCAACGGGTAGCTTTCCAGTCATTTCTGGAAATGGATATGCTGTATGTCAGAGCTAGTTCTCTGATAAGTGGCTTCCTTGGCTGAATTTTTCAATTTTTGCTCCCTTTTTTTGTTTGTTTGTTTGTTTTGTTTGTTTGCCTGTGTTGAACTAAAACTTATTAAAGCTACATTCAGAAGTGGAGCCTGTGTAATGAGGATCAGCTTTTATTTCTCTGGTCCTCCGTTTTGTAATTCTTAGGCATGAGAATTTCTTTTCTCAGATGTAACATCAAGGCAGCAGAACAGCACGGTTTTATCCACGTTTAGTGAAGCAGACCAGAGTCAGGTATGGAAAATATCACACGGTCTTTTTACACTGAGATGATCCTGCAATTTGTGCTTTAGCTTGTGCATAGCTTCACTGAGTTCTTTCTTTACCTACTCCCTTTTCTCCCCTTTTTGCCATTATTAATAGCACAGGAGGCTTTATCCAGCAGAGACTTATGCCTGACACCATGTGGTCCTGCAGCATGTGTATACATACTTTGCTCATTTTTGTAAAGGTGATAAAGAAGGTGCTACAATCCCAATTTTCTCCATTTCTTTGTTTTGCCATGCAATCTGGTCTCTATTTTGCTCTACTGAATAAAACGTGGTGTGCCACCAGAGATGGAATCTGCCTGCAAGCAAACGTAACAATGAAAGCTACCTCACTGTCTTAGAGTATCCAGGGAAATGTTCAGTTGAAAGCATCAGGACTTAGTAGTTCAAAAATTAAAAGAAAATAATACAAAATCTGCTAAGGTGTCAGAAATAATACAGTTCAGATTGTGCTTTGCTGCATCACATTATTTCCTCTGGCACTATGTAATGTCACAGCATCTTTATTAATTCCGCACAAACCATAGTAAGATATCTCACATTAGTGAGCTGGAAGAAAATGAGTAGGCAAAATATTCTGGTGAATCCCAGAGAATATCAATTTTTTCAAAATTTTAGAATTGCTTAATACTTTCAGGTATGCATCTCTCACCTCCATAAGGATGGAATAGGAAGAATTCCAGCACATGAAATAGAAAAGTGAGGGAATGAGCACAGCAGATAGTACCGATGGGTGACAACAAAACATGAAAGCTCTGATCTGGGATGATTTAAAGGGTATTGCAAGGGGGGACTTTTAAAAATACTTTTTTTTTTCTATGTTGACGCTTATTTCTTAAGTTCTGGAGGAAGTACTCTGAAAATTTAGGTTCTCTTCTGAATACCTGAGTATTAAATTCTACCTTTTTCTTGCACAGATGTTATCTTCAAGATTTATAGAATCTTTTTCTTCATGGGTATTTTTATATTTAAAATGTCCAGAGAACATCTGCTTAATTTAGCAGAGAATTTAGACTTTTCTGAAACACAGAGAACTTCATTTCAGGCAGATGAGGTGCCGGACTTTCTTTCTGTGCTGAGACTCTTGACAATCCCAGACTCCAGCTGCAACAGTAAATACATTAAGCTTAAAAGTTGACTAAATTAGGTATTAAGCCACAGGGAATTTCTATTACCTTTGTAAATGTATGTTTATCCTGCTGATTAAATGCCCTGTAAACATTCTTAGACAGTTACTCACGCGGGCTGAAGGAACAGAGAAAAGCTCCTACTTAACTGAATAAGTTATTCTGGAAATATTTTTATAGTAATAGACAGGCTATAAGGACTATTGTAATCTTAACACTGAGGGGAAAAAACAGCAGGATGCTGCTGTAGGGGTGGCACATCTGTCCTCTTCACGCTTCCGTCACCTAGCACTACTGAAGCTTAAGTTGACTGGATCCTTTCCTCACACTTACCACATAATAAGATATTCTGATAATAGTTGAAATAGAACCATTGTTTCATTTCTGAATAACACAAATAAATAGAAAACGCAGTAAGTGCAGTTCTGCACTAACTACACGGAAACAAATATGTTTGAATAAAATATGTGTATAAAAATGGGTGTACATTTGAATTTAAAGTTGCATTTTATTTTACCATCAAGTTTTAAACACAAATCTTAGGATAGAATTCTTCATTGTATAAATGTGCTTATAGATTTAGCAAATGGTCTTTGTATCTCTTCAATTCTAGATTCCTGTTTTGGTGCATCTAAATAAGTCTCTTTCGGTTATGTAAAGATTCTTTTTGGTAATGTAAAGATGCAGCAATTTATGACACTTCTGAAAACAAAACAAAGTGAATATTGTTTGTCTATAAAAAAATATTGTTTCCCTTATAGTGGTTTGAGGTTTCACTTTTTTTTTCTTTCTTTTTTTTTTTTTTTTGCTTGTTTGTATTGTTACGGTTCAGGAATTCATGCACTAACCTGCACAGCAATGACATCTTTGAGAAGTATTGATGATGACCTAATAACTTTTAAAGGAGTTCAAGAGTTAATGTCACAGAATCATAGAATTACAGAATCATAGAATTACAGAATCACTAAGGTTGGAAGAGACTTCTCAGATCACCTAGCCTAACCATCAGCCCACCCCCATCATGCCCACTAATGGGCATGCTGAATCCCCTGTATTCAGCACTGGTGAGGCTGCACCTCGAGTACTGTGTCCAGTTTTGGGCCCCTCACTGCAAGAAAGATATTGAGGCCCTGGAACGTGTTCAAAGGAGGGCAACAAAGCTGGTGAGGGGTCTGGAACACAGGCCATATGAGGAGAGGCTGAAGGAGCTGGGAATGTTCAGCCTGGAGAAGAGGAGGCTCAGGGGAGACCTCATTGCTCTCTATAACTTCCTTCCTCCTGAAGGGAGGTTGTAGTGAGCTGGGGGTCGGCCTCTTCTCTCGTGTCATTAGTGATAGGACCAGGGGGAATGGTTTCAAGATATGGCAGGGGAGATTCAGGCTGGACATTAGGAAGTATTACTTTTCAGAAAGGGTGGTCAGGCACTGGAATGGACTGCCCAGGGAGGTGGTGGAATCACCGACCCTGGGGGTGTTCAAGGAAAGACTGGATGTTGTGTTGAGGGACATGGTTTAGTAGGAGCTATTGGGAATAGGTGAACAGTTGGACTGGGTGATCTTTTAGGTCTTTTCCAACCTTGGTGATTCTATGATTCTATGATGTCTCTCATGCCTCATCCACACAGCTGTTGAACATCTCCAGAGACATTGACTCCATCACCTCCCTGGGCAGCCTGTGCCACTGCCTCACCACTCCTTCTGAGAAGGAATTTTTCCTAATATCCAAACTGAACCTCCCCTGCTGCAACTTGCCTCAACCACTCCCTCTTATCCTATTGCTGTTACTGGAGGGAAGAGGCCAACCCCCACCTCACCATGACCTCCTTTCAGGTCGCTGTAGAGAGTAATAATGTCACCCCTGACCCTCCTCTTCTCCAGACTGAACGATCTCAGTTCCTTCATTCACTTCATAGAACCTTCCATAGAAAGGAAATATTGAGGAGGGGATTGAACAGGATAGTGATTAGCCATCTCCCATGAGTGGAGCACTTATCAGTGTTCTGCTAGCTCCCCACTGTTCCATGGAGACCCCACCGGGGCCATGCAGGCAAATACTCTTTCAGCTCAGAGAGAGCATTCTGTGCCTTCTGCTGAGCCTACAGGAATAAGAACTCAGCCCTTCTCAACACAAAAAGCTGCTCCTGCCTTCTCCTAATAGGATCCTTAAGCTTCATCTCAAACAAAGCTATCTTTTCTGGAATTTTGTTTGATTTCTTAATCACTTACACGTCTTGCTCTGAGACAGCAAAAATTGGTTTGTGCAGCTAGAACTGTATTTGGTTGCACATTCTCCTTCAGTCACCATTTTCTCCTTGTCCTAAAGTTACCCTTAGGGTACCATCCTACTAAGCTTTAGCTAAATGTTTATATAGACAAGGACACTTTGTTCCTTTATGATTCATGAAGATGTACTGGTCCATTAGCATCAGCAAGGGTAAAATCCAATTTTCCTTTCATTTAAATAAATCTTTTGCATTTGTGTGACTACATCCATCTGACAATCTTAATGTTGATGTACCTTTCTTTAAGTACATAAGAATCAAAGCAGGAGGACAAAATGTACGGTACACAGAGAGTTCTATAATTCTTATAACTGCAGAATGGAAAATAAAACAGACTGAGATAACACAAGGTGTTGATATATTTAGGTTTCTGTAAGGCATTTGAAATGTTGTACTGAACTGAATCATTTAGGAGACTGAATGATATGAGAGAAACCTGTCTTTCATTAGAAAGTTGATTGGTATGTCTCTACCTATAATCATAAAGGGTAAATCACTTTCAAGGGACATTATTTCTAATGAGATCCTTCTAGCCCTTGGAAGACAGGAAGATAAACAGACTTGGAAGATAAAAACAATTTTCTTGTGTTATTATGCCACTTTCTGATATTCAAAGACTGAGAAAATTCAGATCATAATGAGAATATGATTTGGAGGTATTCTGATTTGCTCAGTAAACTGAAAATTTTAGTACCAACTGAAGTGCACAGCCAAAGCCAAGAAAATGAATAAGACTGTAGGATAAACAGGATAACAGCTGCTAGCCCAAAAAGAAATGATTCAGGAAGAAAAATAGAAGAGGGAAATATTCAGATTGATATAATTTTTCATGTGCTCTAATGATGAAGAGATCAGCACAATAAAGTGGATGCTGATATTAACAGATGGACTGTATGAAGGGACACCATGGGTGAAACTCATCTGCCTGAATGGGTGCCTAGTGCCCACTGTTCAGTATCCAAAACATCCAAACAGGTCTACAAAGATGACAGAGGACCTGTGAGAGATGAAGATCCCTCTGGAGTGGCAGCTGGAAGCTAGACAAGATAAACTAGTGCATCTAAATTGCCTAAATGCCTACACTTAGACAATCAAATCTTTCCTATATTACTGCTACATTTTAGTATCTATGCAAGTACTGTCATGATATTGCATTATGGTCTGCTTTCAGCAGTTCACAATAGAGTGTAAATGTGGATCAGAGAAACCTGAGAATCTTGCAATGAGTAAAGAAATGCATCTTATCACAGTAGCTTCAAGGAACACAACAAATTTTTAGGAGACACAAAACTAAAAAATCAAGTCTAAGGATACACAGTTCTTTGATATAAAAGATGAAGTTTTGCTAATTGCAAGCCAAAGCTAGATAGATGAGATGGGAGTTTGCACAAGTTTTTGTCAAGACTTATCATGGAATCATAGAATGATTTGGGTTTGAAAGGACCTTAAAGATCACTCAGTATCAAACCCTTGCAGTGGACAGGGCTTTCACCCACTAGATCTGGCTGCCCAGAGCCAAATCCAACCTGGCCTTTATTGGGCATCCACATCTTCCCTGGGCAACCTGTTCCAGTTCTCACCACCCTCTGAGTAAAGACTTTCTTCCTAACACCTAATCTAAATTTCCCCTCTTTTAACTTAAAACCTTTCCCTCTTGTCCTATCTCTTATAGCCTAGGAGATAAGAGTTTTGTTTGTTTTTACTTTATAACTGGAGAATTGTGTTTGAATATTTCTCTAAAAGAGCAGCTCTAGTTCAAACATGAATTTACTTTTAGTCTTTGTAATTAATACAGTTAGTTTTTTTTTTTTTTTTTTTTTTTTTTTAATCTTATGAGCCTGCTTCATTACATATTGCAGTGATTTGAATAACTGTAGATCTGGGTTCATGTTGACAGCAACCTAGACAGGCTTGAAAAATCTGTCAATGGAAATCTCATTACATTTCAACAAAGGTAAAAACTATTCCCTTCATCTGGAGAGGAATCAATCTATGCAACAGAAGAAACCGAGGACTCATGAGCTGGAATGCAGTTGACAGAAAAGATCCTGAAATCCTGGTGATTGGCAGGTTGACCCTTAGCTACTAATGTGTCCTTCCAGCAAGGGAGGTCAACAACCTCCTGGGGCTGCATTAGGAAGGACACTGCCAACAAGTTGGAGGAGATGATCCTTTTGTGCTGCTTAGACCTGATAAGACACACTTAAAGTAACGGTTCCACTGACGGGCTTCCCAGTACAAGAGGAAAATGTAAGTACTGGAGATAGTCCAGGAAAGGCTCTCAGAAAGAAAGGGATGGAGCATCTGTGATAGAAGAGGCTGAGAGAGCTGGAACTCCTCAGCCTGGAGAGAAGGCTCAGGGGGTCCGTATCCATGTTTGCAAAAACATCATTAGAGGAACAGTGAAGAGAGAACTAGTCTTTTCTCACTTGTGCCCAACAATAAAACAAATAGTGGACAAAAAATGAAGCACAGAGAACTCCAGTTAAGCTCAAAAAAAAAAAAAAAAAAAAAAAACCAACCAAAAAAAACCACAACAACCAAAAACAAAACCAGAAACACTTATTTACTATGATGGTGGCCAAATACAGGAACAGGTTATCCAGAGAGACTGTAAAGTTCTTCAAGATATTCAAAACCCGCTCATATGCAAAACGACGTGCTCTAGTTCATCTTGCTCTGAGCGGAGATTGAGAGTAAATGGTCTTCAAAGATGCCTCCCAGCCTTAGACATTCTGATATTCTGTGAAGTTTTTAACAGTAATATGTGAATACATTGCACATGCACACACACAGAAATGGTATTAATCTAGCTAAGAAAGGAAATAAAGAAGAGAGGAAAAAAAATGGAGAAAAAAGAAGGGATGTCTTTGAAGAAAAATGCAATATTTGCAAACACAGATGTCTTGATTTAAAATACAACATTGGCTTTAAACTTTATTTGAAAAGCCTTACTCATATTATACTCTTCATTCTACCCTTTTATTAACTGATTTGACAATTAATGAGAAAATAGGTTTTTAAGGCATGTGCCCCCCATTCTTTCTTATCGGAATGCACTGCTTCTTGAAATTGGTTATAATTAAACCTGAAGTGACACTTTTAAAACACAGAAATTAGGTTAAAGAGTAAACAAATGCATTAACGTGTTCCTATGATGCCTTTCAGAAAAACAGAGTGTTCTGGAGAATCTTTGGAAAAGAATGCAAATAAATAAATAATTAAAAATATATATATTAAAAAAAAATTAAACAACAACAAAAAAAAAAAAAACATGCAAAGCACAACAAAGCTCATAAAGCACAACAAAGCTCTTTTAATCATTTGGACTACTGGCAGAACTTTTGACCTTTCTCTCATCACTGAACTTTCAGGTGTCAAAAGGAAAAGTCCAGTCCTAGGAGAACTCCAGCCAAATAAAAACATTTTAGTGGGCAGAAGCCATTTCTGGACAATCCTTTTTATAGACAGATTGAATTATACTCAGCACAAAGCTCACTTTTGTGGTTTATATAAATGGTGATTCATTGTTCTTGTGATTTACAGTTCTTCACATCTGAGTTAAGTACTCTCTAGTGCCCAGTCATTGTGAAACTACTTTACACTACCCACAAGTGAATCAAGGGTAAACTTAATTTGCACACAGCATGAAAAAATGTGGATGACAAACTTCATCCACTGGCTTCTTGAGCAATCTAGAGACTATAACTGCAGGAGTGATTACCACGTGCTAGCAGGAAGAAAAAATGGGCCAGGAACCAGTCTATCCAACTCGTATAACTAACACGCCGCTAGCATCCAGTGATGCAGCCTCTTCCAGTTATTTGTGACCTTCAGAGCTACTTCTTTCTCCACTGCACCAAGGGAGCTTCCGTTTTTTAGGAGGCTACTTCCCTCTGTGCCCAAGATTTCAGTTTTCCTTACATATTTAACCAACGTGCACTGGATCCCACCATCTTTAGTGTTGTTTTGCTATCATAACGTGAATTCCATATTCAATGTCCTAGCCTGCCTGAGTTGCTAAACAGTATATTCACTTTTATTTTATTTTATTTTATTTTATTTTATTTTATTTTATTTTATT